>NC_039507.1:11077984-11386208 GCF_003672135.1 Ooceraea biroi
TTATTTCTTAAATTTGTAAAGTTTTATATTCTAAACTTTATATTTTGAATTTTTAGTATCTAATTGAAAATAAAGAAATTAGTGACCGGAAATCTTGGGATACTAAAAAATTAAAAATACAAAAAAGTTTTCCACTACAGATTCAAGACACACCGACGACGTCAAACAGTATGAACTCGAACAAAATGAAACTCAAAAACAATAATATTGAAACATTAAATGAGGCTAAAACTGAATTAATACACAGAAAGAAAAATTTTTGCTACCGTAGCTAATCATGATTTGCTAAAAATTGTTTGCTGCCGTAGCTATAAAATTCTAAACTACAGCAAAATGTTTGCTCTTGCAGCTAATGAATTAGGAACCTTATCTAATAAAATAGGTATCACAGCTAAAATTTAGCTGTCCATATGTTACGACTGAATTTAGTTACCAAACGCAGTTTTTAGCTATGGCAGCTACTTTTTTCTTTCCGTGTACATTTATTGCAAACGAATGAAAAAGATAAAAATAATTATGAAATCGATTTACTAAAAGCTAAGCTTGAAAAAGAAAAATTGAAAATAGAATTATTGAAAATATAGAAAAAGAAAAAGCATTGAAAAAAATAATTGAAGAAGAAAAGATGAATATAACTCTTACAAGGTAATTTAAAAAAGGATTTCAAAAAAGTTTTTCCTATATTAATATTATCTAGTTATTTAAATTCAAACTTTTGCAATAATAATGTTAATTTTTATTTGAGTTTATTAACCTTTATTTTATTTATTCAAGTGGACGTTATTAGTATTTAAGTTTCTAAAGAAATGTGATAAATTTCACAAAATATAAATATATTTTTAATTTTATTTTATTTCAAATAAGTAATTATGTTAAAAATATATTAAAGAAAAATTAGCAATTAGTCTATAATAATGATTTCAATGAAAATGTTTTCAATAAGATTGTTTTTTATAATTTGTATTTACGTTTAACTTTTATTTAATAAGACTGTTAATTTTCAACTAGTATTTCAACTGTGATATCTGATAAAAAGATGTGATTTACGTGATTTCATATAAAACATGTATTTAGTAATTAAATTACTCTGTTATTTAAACTTATTTTAAAAAACATTGCGTTAAAATTGTTATGTTACAAGAAAGAAGAATGTTCGTATATGATTATATATTATTTATTTATTACAAAATACATAGAAAAATATAAACATTATTTCCTTTAAAATGTGCATTTGTTTGTATTTCCTTTTTTTTCATTTTCATTGTTTATGGTACGTTCGTACTGTATATATTCAAATATATTTTTTGTGTTTTAACATAATCTGTAAGTATTGAAATATGTTAGTTATCAAATTATGTCATATGTTATAATTACTTTTCATAAAATTTTACTTACCTTTCAAAATAGTCTAAAATAAGACATTGTCGTTTATCAATGATGTTCCTATTATCCAAATTTACATTCTGTGTAATAATATTATCATATATTGCACAAATTTCGGGATTAACAAAGTTATTTTCTTGCTGGACGATTTTATGTAATATAGCTGTTGCAATGATAACAGGAAGCAACTTTTGAGGAGGATGAAAACGCGATCCAATAGATAAAACTGGAAATCGTCTTTTCCAAATCCCAAAACATCTTTCAATTTTTGAGCGTGTTCGAATTTGGGCTTCATTGTAGAGATGTTCTGCTGGTGTTGTGAGATTTTGTACTGGTGTCATTAAGTATGGTAAATTCGGATACCCAGAATCTCCGAGAAGTAAACCATCATCAAATCTATTTGCCTCAAATAAACTCTTAATTCTTGAATGGTTAAATATAGTTGAATCATGTGTAGAACCTGGCCAACGAGCTACTATGTCAATGATTTCCAACCTTGCATTAATAACTTCTGTATATTTAACGAAAAATATCCTTTTCTATTGCGAAACAATTCACTGTCTTCTCCACCTAAGAATAAAAAGTAATAAAAAAGTATGTTTTTAATGATAAGAATATGTTTTAGAGATTAATTTGTCTTACCATATGATTGAACTCTGATATGAGTACAATCCATGCAACTAATAACACGAATAAATCTGGCCGTTTGAAAAAAATTCCTGTTGGCTTAGACGAATTTCTTCTGGAGATGCAGGAAGTTTTATGAATTCATCTCCTAATGCAGCAATAACAGGAGATACTCGATGAATTATGCTATGTGCACTTACTTCGCTAATCCCACAAAAATCTCCAATTGTTTCCAAAAACGATCCGGTTGCATAAATCTTATAGCAACTATTAATTAGATTGCAGGTGGAATGGCATTATTACTGTTAAAATATAAATTTTAAATTTAAAACATAAATTTCAAGCAATTGTACTGTATATATTTTTATATATTATACAGAATATTTTCATACATACCGATTAGTGTTATGTTGTATTCTATCTTGAATTCTTTCCAATAACATCATAAAACTATGTCTCGATATTATAATCTTTTTTTGAAATCTATTTCGTCAAAAATTTCCAAGTAATTTATACGTGGTCTAATCAATCGTGGTCTTCGTTCATTTTTTCGGAGATATTCATATTCATAATCGTCAAATACAATATTAATAATTCTATCCATGTTCCTTTACACTTGTTCGACAATTTTTTATTTAGGTTATAGAAAAGAACAAGACATCTTTTTCTCTCTTTCTAATACGAATGCGTTACATTTGTCATGTTGGCAACTCTGTTGGCAGAGTTAAATCGACGATTAAATTAACCGGAGTCTGGTCGAAGTGGCCCTAAGTATATATACGTCATTGGGAATCTTCATGAAAGTACGTTCCCACATGTCGTAGTCCAACGCCTGATTCACGTTCATGCTCCACGCCCTGTGAGAACCCGGCATTATGCTCTTGGCAATTCTTAACCTATAAAGTGTCGCATTTCTGCGAATCTGTAGAACATAAACAGAGTTTAATGATATATGCAAAGTCTACTTCGCTCAAGTTGTGTGTAAACGTATTAAAATATATCAAATGTATGCACAATGAATAGTATTGTCAACAACAGGAATCGCGACTGTTTTGAATGCAGATTGTTGAGTGGTGGTGGTCTTTTCGCTGCTGGTTTATATGTCTATCATCATTCCAAGCAATATCATAATCAAATAGGAAAAGCAACAATGTATTCGATTGCTTCTGGTTTGTTTAAGCAACTATGATATTGTATCATTATCTCTGTATATAATAGTATATATTAAAAAATAATATATTTTTCAAAAAATTAGTTTGTTAGATGTGCAAATCAATTAATTTTTTTTCTTTTCTTGAAGATCCCTTCTTGAGCCCTTATTTACTTTCTCTTTTTCGAAAGGAGATTCACCAGTTATTCGATAAATGAAGAAAAGTATTACAAAATGATGATGAATATTTCGAAGAGTGACATGTTTTTTTTTCTAATAAATTTCTTCAACAACAAGACTGAATTAATTTGCTCACTTAATAGGAAAATATTAATATTAATTATATTTAATGTTTTATATTTATTATATTTGCATATATGTTATATTTAATATATACATGTTTAATAATTATATTTTCAGTATTAGTACTTCTTGGTACAACAAGGATTTTGGACTTACCGCCGTTCCGAAATAAATTTAAGGACAGTTGAGAAGAGAATTATTTAAATAAATAAATATCTGTAATCTATGAATAATAAACTCGATTTAATGTACATTGTATACATGTACATATAATGATTTTTTCTAATGCGTATTTCTTATTTATTATATAATTTATCTATATTTTTTCATGCAAGGAGGAACTGTTTTTTCAAGCAACGCGGTAGCGTCGCGATGCCAAAAAGATTCAACAAAGTCCGAACGCTCTAACCGATGACAGTCACTGCATAAACGTCGAGCGTTACCAATAAGTAACTTATGTGGAATTTCATGTCACACAAACTTTCGACTAAATATCTCAGGAACTACAGCCGTTATCAAAAATCTTACAGTACTTTTATGATATAATGTGGATGTGCAAGCTTTCGATTGCGACTAGGTTGTAAAAGATTGGTGCAGTCAATCTTTAGATTTCGAGATATATTTCCGCGATTGTACTTTCAGTTTTCATCTTCCAGTTTCAGTTTCAATCACACACATGCGTATCTTCGCACATACACAAAGCGGTTTTGTTCCCTAAGGTGCGTTCATACATAGAAGCAATTCAGTTTGGGCAATTCCGTTTATAGAAGCAATCCAATGTGTAATTTGTAAAAAAATGTGAAGTTAACATCGATGAAATAGTAACGCAATTAAATACTGATCAAAAACGAATCTTTGATAGAATTACTGGTATATCTGATGATAATAATAAAATTCTTAGACTTTATGTAAGCGGTGAATGAAGATGGTAAAAAGAGATAATTAGATGTTTAATTTAATCAATATATTGGAAAAGAAAAGCAATGCTTGAAAAGCGGTAAGGAACTGCATCAACCGATAGTAACTTTTAATATTGATGGACTTACTATTCATAAATTATTTCAATTACCAGTAGAACATGGCCGTAATGCCAAATATAAACAACTTTCTGATATAATTAATACATCCTTTTATTATTGACCAAACTGGCTAAACAATTAATGATCATACAACGTTTCGACCAATGTTTTTGATCCTTTTCACGTGTGAATAACTCTTATATTATATTATCTTATCTTATAGCGTCACAAGTCATTTTCTAGAAATAAATATATAAATTCTTATGAATGAGTTCAATTAAAAAGAAAGACACATTTGCGATTCTTCCTAAAGCGAAACTTCAATAATTATCACTCACGGTTATCTTTCACGTATGAGTTAGAGAAAAACAATACTTTAAATTTTTTAAATACGACAATACACAGAGAAAATGGAATACTTTCAACTAATTGGTATCGGAAACCGACCTTTTCCGGTCGTTATATTAATTTTTTCTCGAATCGCTCTCTCAAATATAAAATTAACACTATTGTGAATTTAGTTGACCATGCTATTTTATTGTCAAGCGTGTATTTCCACAATGCAAATATTAAAATAGTAGAAGATATATTGCTTAATAATTGTTTCCCATTAAGTCTAATTAAAACAATAATTGGAAAGCGTGTTAAAGCACTTAATACACGTGTCAATGGCAACGCGGAGACTTTCCGTGAGAGAGATAAAAAACAATTCATCACTATACCTTACTGTAAGCCTTATAGTGACGAGATTTGTCGTATTATGCGTGAGAATAATTTTGAGATTTTATATACAATACCGAAAAAACTTGACTGTCTGATACGCAAAGGTAAAGATAGACTGGAACATTGCAAGCAGACCAACTTAGTGTATCGTATTAACTGTAATGATTGTAACGCAATGTATATAGGACAAACTAAAAGACGGCTTGAAACTAGAATTGGTGAGCATAGACGCAACATTAATGGAAGTTCGAATAACTATTCCGTAGTGACTGAACATCGTCTTTCTGGCAATCATGATTTTGATTGGTCAAATCCGATCGTGTTGCACAAAGAAAAGCACTGGCGTAAGAGACAAATTGCGGAAATGTTTTTTATAAAAATGTTTGACAACACAATTAATTTACAGAATGATACTAAAAATTTGAACTCCGTATATGACAGTCTTATCTAACATTGACAATGTTTTTCACCCTTGACTTGTATTTATTGATGTTTACTTCGTGTTTGCGGACTTGCTAGTGTGACATTTCTGGTTGTTTGATCTAGACGTGCTTTGTAACACGTCCTCTCTCCTAGGATGTTCATATTGTAAAGTCCAGTTCTTATGTTATTGTGAGTAAATTTGCGTGAATTTTTGTATTGTTTAACATCTACTATATTTATCTACATCTATATACATCTATTATTTTTAGTTTGTAACATCGTCACTTGATAAGGACCACAACCCGCATGGTCGAAACGTAGTTTGTGAATAAAGAAGTTTCTTGCCAGTTTGGTCGCTTCATTTCTAATTCGTTCTATTTATACCCTGGCGCATAGAAGAATTTTGTTTGGATAAAAAGAAAGTACCCAGCAAACACAGAATATAACTATTATATATCTCAGAAGTAACATGTAATATAACAGTTGTTATAGATTATTAATGTTGAGGCTACATAATTTCCTTTTATAACTGTAATATTACTTTGTTTTAAAACTTTATTATAACTGTGTTATTTACTGGTTATAATAACTCGAAAAAACCAATGTGGTAGTTTCTTTAATTAAAAAAATATTAAACCAAGTAATATGTATATTCTTTATATTCTCATTCAATGATCCTATTCCAATCCAAACGATAGTAGTTCTAATTGTCTTTAAATATTATTATTTTATAGTATTTTTCAAAAAAATGTATGAAATCCTCAAATTGCGTCAATTGCAAAGAGGATGTATTACCTCGAAAATTAATTATTGTACAACAATTTAAAAAAAAACCAAGTGGTAGTATCTTACCAATTACAAAGAGAAAATATGTAAATATTGTCTTGAAAATTTGTTATACAACTACTTTCAAAAAATATAAAACTTTGATTGATTAAATAATATTTAATGCAAAATACTTGGCGCTGCTAGACCTCGCCAGCGCCTAGCATCTCGTCTGCGCTCCTTAATACACGCCTACTAAAGCTCAAGCCGTTTGTTTACATATAAAATTCATATAAAAAGAAGTTTAACAAATTTCACGCGTTTAATACTAAACGCTGAAAGAGAGAAAGAGAGATTTCTTGTCATATTCCGGTCTAGCGGCGCCAAGTATTTTGCATTAAATATTATTTAATCAATCAAAGTTTTATATTTTTTAAAAGTTACATATTACTTGGTTTAATATTTTTTTAATTAAAGAAACTACCACATTGGTTTTTTCGAGCATATACCACGCGCATACTTGGCACCTTTTTTTACTTTTTTTGAAAAAAGTAATTTTATCGAGATATCATGCATTTTTGTAGTTATCAAGAGACACAGTAGTGTCTCACGCCAAGTATACGCGCAGCGAGACCGACCGTGTACTGTTACGCGAAGCGACGCTTTCGCAGATACTCAGATTATTAGATCGCAATAACCGCTGAACGGATCAAGTTCAGAGTAGGCTCAATGGATAGCTTGTGGTCGAAGTATGTAATAAAAGTGTTTTTATTTTTCTTCTACGTGCCCTACGAACGGAGATATGGCGATGCAAAGTCTGAAATTGGCAAATTTCACTTAAGAAACGTCGTCCTTATCATTATCATCGTCGTTTGTACAGTTCGTTCTTTTGAACTAGATGGAAGCAGCTAATATCGGTTTTCTCGCGTGCGCCAGAGATGTAAGATGCGATAAGAGAGCATGTACGACGCGGGCTGCGTTCCAGTTGATGCTTCAAAGAAAAGGGATAGAAAATGTTCTGAAACACTTGAAGCTGCAACACCACGTCGACGACGACGAAGACGTCGTCGCACCACGTTGACGACGACGATAACGTCGTTGCACCACGTCGACGACGACGTTGCACCACCTCGACGACGAAGACAAAGACGAAGACGAAGACGAAGACGTTGCACCACGTCGATGACGATAGAGAGTGAGAGTGCGAGAGAGTGGGAAGGCAAGAGAGCGAGTGAATGAGAGAGAGAGAGAGAGAGAGAGAGGGCGAGAGAGCGAGTGCTATGCGCGCGCTATTTTATTTTTCAATATTAATAATGTTTTCGAATAATAATATTCATCTATTATTTATTATATAATAAATACCACAAATCCTATTCTAAAAAAGGCGTTAAAGGTGTTATATTTATTTCATCGTGTTTCAACAATATACAAATTTGACAGATATGACAGTTGCCGTTTTCACGTTCCTAAGAAATAATAAATAAAATTGTCAATATAACCGCACTTACAGCCACTATGACATTCTGACATTCGCAACACGAAGTTCAAGTCACATAAAGTTCGAGCCAAGCGAGAAAACCAATCAGTATCGCAGAAAGGAGGCCTCAACTATTAGATAAAAAAGAACTTCACGAAGTTAACACGCTTCTTTTAGAATAGGAAACATGTAACTTAATACTTTTAAAAACCTTGACTGACAGGACTATGGCTTTTATCTCCTCATATATTATAAAAAAGAATAACATACTTTACACTACAAAATGTGTGAAATCACAACAAAATTACCTTTGTAAAAAAGGTACAAAAAAGCGCCAAGTATACGCGCCTGAAGTTCTTTCAAAAAAGGACTCTACAAAACTAATGATATGAACAAATTGCGCCAACTACAATGGGGGTATTTATGCAAACCATAAAACCTATTACTTTATTATTACCCTTTGGCCGATATTCATTGTTGATTCTGATTTAAGACCATCTTAAGTACAATTATAAGATATTTGAAACCAATCACACACTCGTATTAGCATCTTAAGACATTACTTCAGATGGTCTGGAAATAAAAATGGACTATGAATACTAGCCTTTGATATTAAAAAATAAAGGACATAATAATATTAAGCAGATATTTTTATACGAATAAATATTTTAATACATAGAAATATATTTATTAATACAAATAAGTGTTTTTTTCAAAATACTTGGCGCTGCTAAACCGAATCAAAAATTGTCTTAGTATTGAAATAATCTAAAGATTACAATAATTTCCTTAAACTCTAAATTACATAACACCTCGCTGAAATACATATATGTACAAATGTAGTTAAACTCATTCTGTGCTTAATTCTAATGTCACACACATACACACACATGCACGCATTCACAAGAGAGAAAGAAAGAGAACGAGGCAATTAACATAATGATTCCGGTTTAGCAGCGTCAAGTATTTTGAAAAAAACACTTATTTGTATTAATAAATATATTTCTATGTATTAAAATATTTATTCGTATAAAAATATCTGCTTAATATTATTATGTCCTTCATTTTTTAATATCAAAGGATAATATTCATAGTCCATTCTTATTTCCAGACCATCTGAAGTAATGTCTTAAGATGCTAATACGACTGTGTGATTGGTTTCAAATATCTTATAATTGTACTTCAGATGGTCTTAAATCAGAATCAACAATGAATATCGGCCAAAGGGTAACAATAAAGTAATAGGTTTTCTGGTTTGCATAAATACCCATTGTAGTTGGCGCAATTTGTTCATATCATTAGTTTTGTAGAGTCCTTTTTTGAAAGAACTTCAGGCGCGTATACTTGGCGCTTTTTTGTACCTTTGTTTAAAAAGGTAATTTTGTTGTGATATATAATACAATACAACAATAAAAATGTCGTCTGTGAAGCTGGCACGACGGTCTACAAATATCGAAAAAATACTAAGAGTTCTAATAGCACTTTTCATAGTTCTACAGCTCCTGATAAAAATTAAAAAGAGTTCTGCATTCCTTCTATTGAAAAATTGAAAATTGAGAAAATGTCGTGTTAACTTCACGAATCTAGCACGACACTCTCCCCTCTAAAGTACTAAAACGCGTGGAAAATTATTAGTTTTGACTATAGTTCCCGATAGTTCTAATCGAGATTCACATATATATACAATTTCAGATCGATATTCCACTAATTAACAATTTTTGAATAATTTTTTATATTTGCGTCCAGCACGACACTTAGTGAAAATGCGTCGTGCTGATGATTTTCAGCAGTTCTAACGATAGTTCTCGACAGTTCTGCAAGAGTTCTATGCAATAGAATTAGTTTCAAGAAGAGTTCCGGTCATTAACGATTTTTTTAGACAATTTTTAACAGTTACGGTCGGCACGACACTTAATGAAAATGTGTATTCATAGGGACTATGAGTGAGAAGGAAAGCAGTAGGAATAAATCGTATATATTATATTCATATAAATAATTGTATAATAATAATAATAAGAAACTTGATTTATTTAATCGACCTTATACTGGCATATAAACAATAATATATCACGCAACGTTTCGACCTACAATTTTGGTCCTTTTCAAGCGTGAAATTTTCAAATTAACATTACGTGAAATATGTATAAGAGAGGCAAAAAGATTAAGTTTGAGAATGATGTGGTTGGTGACGTTGAGAACATTAATAGACAAAATAATATTTGTTTACCATACATATCTAAGTATTGTGACAAAATCAAACGGAATTTGAAGCGGTTTGGCCTTAATGTAATATATAAGATACCGAAAAAACTTAATTGCATCATTAAGAGTGGAAAGGATGTTCTGAGTAATATGCGACAAACTAGTATTGTGTATAAGATAGTTTGTCAAGATTGTAACTCATGTTATGAGGGACAAACGAAACGGCATTTGGAAACACGAATCAAAGAACATAGAAATGATGTCAAAAAGCATGTTAGTGATCATTCGGTTGTCAGCAAACATAGATTGTTACATAATCACGAATTTGATTGAATGAATACTAAAGTGTTACATCGGGAAACTCATTATAAAAAGAGAGAGATTGCTGAGATGGTGTATATTAAAAAACAAGAAAATTCGATTAATGTTCAAAAAGACACTGATAACCTGCCTATCAAGCGACGCGGTAGCGTCGCGACGCCAAGTACATAATCAAAAATAAGGTTCCGAACAATTTATAAAAGTAATCATCAATAAAAGAATAGAAATGCAATAAACTATTAGATATAAAATTTATAAAATTAATCATCGATAAAAGAACAATGATTAACGTGCTGAACGTCAGAATATAGGTCAAAATATATATAATTTATGTCCTTATCTTTATACCGCCAAGTACATAATCAAAAATAAGGTTCCGAACAATGAGAGTCACTGTATAATATCGAGTGTTACCAATTTCATTGCATAAACGTCGCGCGCTACCAAGTAGCGTATCTGGAATTCATGCCATTTGACAGGTCATATCAACTTATGATTAAAATATCTCAGGAATTAAAGCCGTAATCAAAAATCTAACGGCACTTGTATAATAAAATGTGAATGTGAGCTTCGATCGCGACCAGTTCGAATAAGATTGGTGCAGTCAATCCTGAGATATTATAATCGTACGTTAGAATCGTGACGTTCCGTTTTCCGTATTCTGGTTCAGACTCACGTACGTATGTTCGCACATACATAATGCAAAGCGATTTTGTCCCTCAAGCTGCTGTTCACACATGCATGATTTAATTTATTATGAATTAAAAATGATTTTAATAATACATGGGAAATGTTTTATTTTACGATAAAGATATAAATCGCAAATACTATAAAAAATGTGATACATAGGAAATGTTTTATTTCACGATAAAGACATAAATTGCAAGTAATTGCAAGCAACATCATCGACGACGACGACGATGACGTTGCACCACGTCGATGACGACGACAACAATGACGACGACGTTGCACCACTTCGACGACGACGACAACGACGACGATGACGTTGCACCACGTCGACGACGACGACAACAACGACGACGACAACGATGACGATGCAACGTCATCGTCATCGTTGAATCTATATCCATATTATGTTAATTTAACATAATATGGATATGTTAAATGGTGACACTAATATTATGTTAATATTTTAACACAAAATGAATGCAAACTGCGAAGTAATATGAAATAAATTTTGTGTAAAATCAATATATTTTTAATGATAAAAGTAACTCGAAAAAAAAGTTGTTTTTACATATTAGAGATGTAATAATTCAAACTTTTAATTAAAAAAACATGTCAAATTTACACTATTGTTTGTTAAAGTTTTGTAATTTAACGAAAAAATAATGTTAATTTAACATGTTATTTATGTTAAATAGAAACTATATAAAAATATTATTTTTATGTAGTTTAACATTTCAACAATGTTGAAAACATTTTTTACAATTACATAGGTTATTCCAAAACCACCATTAGAAAATTTTACTGATTCTATAGAATATTTTAAAAGAAACATTGTAATATAAAAATGTCGAAGTCACAGTAAACAAACGATTAAAGTTTCTCTGCTGTGGCTTCGACATTTTTATGTTACAATGTTTCTTTTAAAATATACAGGGTGTCTGAGACCACCCGTACATGCCGAATATTTTGATAACTGAGCGTGACAGATAAAAATGTTTTAATCAAAAGTTGTAGGGCTTTAACAATTACATGAAATGGTGATACATATTTGAACTTGACAGCAGTTATGCAGGAAGTCTCAAGGTCAACTTTAAAATCTTAAATGGAAACTCCCATTTTTTATTATATCATCTTCTTCTACCAATTAATTGGAACAACTTTTGTCTGAAACATGTTTTCTGAAAATGCCTCCATTGACCTTGACATGTATTTGAAATAAAAACTACATTTTGAAATAAAAAAGTCTCGCTCTTAACATAATCCAGAACTAACGACGAGGACGTGGCGAGTTTCTAGTTCCATGTTTTTTCTTAATTTAAAAAATTGTAATGTTTTTAAAATGTTTTCAGTGGTACGGCCAAAAAAACGGAAAAATAATTAATAAACATAGTGATACCAAATACTATGTTACACAAACCAATTATGAATACGTAAAAGCATTTTAAAAAAACTGAAATAGCTGTCCCAAATACGGGATATTATGCACCAACGGGTTAACAACGTTTCTGAGTGAGTGAGTATGTTTGTTCAAGCAAAGTGTTCAAAGTGAGCACCGTTTTCTGTGATGCACGTATCTACTCTGCGTTGGAAGGAATTAGTTGCTCGAAGAATCTCATCAGCACCTAAAGATCGAATTGCTTCACTTATCCTAAGGATCATATTGTCCCTTATAGTCGGACGTTCATGGTACACCAAATCTTTTATCCTTCCCCAAAAATAATAATCTAAAACGGTGAGGTCCGGTGATCGGGGCGGATAATTGATGGGACCATATTTGCCTATCCATTTGTTGGGAAACATAGCGTTTAGTATTGTACGAACAACTCTCGATGTATGCGACGGGCATCCATCTTGTTGAAACCACATGTCCAAGCGCAATTGCAGAGGAAGATTTTCTAGTAAGATAGGAAGATCTGTCTCTATCAAAGCTGAATATCTATCAGCGTTTAGATTTTCTTCAAAGAAAATAGGACCTACGATCTGACTTCCAATAATGCCACACCAAACATTAACTTTCCACACATGTTGATGATCTATTTCTCTCAACCAGTGAGGATTAACTTGTGACCAATAACGACAGTTCCAAGTATTATTAGATCCGTTACTTTTAAATGTACATTCGTCAGAAAATAAAATTTTAAGGTGAAAATCAGGTGGTTGCTGTCTTATCCAATTGCAAAATGCAAGTCTCTGTTGAAAATCATCATACTTCAACGCTTGGTGAACAGACATTCTGTAAGGGTGAAACTTGTTTGCTCTCATAATGCGCCAAATAATGTCACGACTAACGCCAGAATCTCTTTCTCGACGTCTCAAGGAATCATGAGGGTTCAACTCTACCAATGCAAGAATTTCCGCCGTTTTTTCATCCCTAATTGGACGGTGGATCTGTCTACTTTTGTTATGTTCAGGCTGAATGACACCTTTAGTTCTGATTCTCTTAGCCAAACGTGAAAAAACGTTCCGCGAGTGAGGAGTCCGATCAGGATAACGCTCTCGCCATAATCTTTCAGCTCCACTGAACGTACCTCGACACTCACCCAAAATTAACAGCATATCATATGCTTCTTCATTCGAATAGGACATGGTTAGATAGATCTTTACGAAATCTTTGCTAGAAACTTTTCGAATAATAATTACCGAACCGTTCATCAATTTCAAGAGTTTTTATATCATTTTATAGCACGCTTTGACGAAAGCAATCCTCCTATTTATGTGCTTAAAAGGACGATACTCGGCGATAAGACAGGAAGTGCTTACTTGAGTTGTAAACAAAACGGCTCGCTGGCGACGACTTGTTTACCCCAACGCAGCGACAGTATTGTATGTACTTTTCCGAAATAGCTTTCCGCCGAGTTTACGAACACATAAATAGGAGGATTGCTTTCGTCAAAGCGTGCTATAAAATGATATAAAAACTCTTGAAATTGATGAACGGTTCGGTAATTATTATTCGAAAAGTTTCTAGCAAAGATTTCGTAAAGATCTATCTAACCATGTCCTATTCGAATGAAGAAGCATATGATATGCTGTTAATTTTGGGTGAGTGTCGAGGTACGTTCAGTGGAGCTGAAAGATTATGGCGAGAGCGTTATCCTGATCGGACTCCTCACTCGCGGAACGTTTTTTCACGTTTGGCTAAGAGAATCAGAACTAAAGGTGTCATTCAGCCTGAACATAACAAAAGTAGACAGATCCACCGTCCAATTAGGGATGAAAAAACGGCGGAAATTCTTGCATTGGTAGAGTTGAACCCTCATGATTCCTTGAGACGTCGAGAAAGAGATTCTGGCGTTAGTCGTGACATTATTTGGCGCATTATGAGAGCAAACAAGTTTCACCCTTACAGAATGTCTGTTCACCAAGCGTTGAAGTATGATGATTTTCAACAGAGACTTGCATTTTGCAATTGGATAAGACAGCAACCACCTGATTTTCACCTTAAAATTTTATTTTCTGACGAATGTACATTTAAAAGTAACGGATCTAATAATACTTGGAACTGTCGTTATTGGTCACAAGTTAATCCTCACTGGTTGAGAGAAATAGATCATCAACATGTGTGGAAAGTTAATGTTTGGTGTGGCATTATTGGAAGTCAGATCGTAGGTCCTATTTTCTTTGAAGAAAATCTAAACGCTGATAGATATTCAGCTTTGATAGAGACAGATCTTCCTATCTTACTAGAAAATCTTCCTCTGCAATTGCGCTTGGACATGTGGTTTCAACAAGATGGATGCCCGTCGCATACATCGAGAGTTGTTCGTACAATACTAAACGCTATGTTTCCCAACAAATGGATAGGCAAATATGGTCCCATCAATTATCCGCCCCGATCACCGGACCTCACCGTTTTAGATTATTATTTTTGGGGAAGGATAAAAGATTTGGTGTACCATGAACGTCCGACTATAAGGGACAATATGATCCTTAGGATAAGTGAAGCAATTCGATCTTTAGGTGCTGATGAGATTCTTCGAGCAACTAATTCCTTCCAACGCAGAGTAGATACGTGCATCACAGAAAACGGTGCTCACTTTGAACACTTTGCTTGAACAAACATACTCACTCACTCAGAAACGTTGTTAACCCGTTGGTGCATAATATCCCGTATTTGGGACAGCTATTTCAGTTTTTTTAAAATGCTTTTACGTATTCATAATTGGTTTGTGTAACATAGTATTTGGTATCACTATGTTTATTAATTATTTTTCCGTTTTTTTGGCCGTACCACTGAAAACATTTTAAAAACATTACAATTTTTTAAATTAAGAAAAAACATGGAACTAGAAACTCGCCACGTCCTCGTCGTTAGTTCTGGATTATGTTAAGAGCGAGACTTTTTTATTTCAAAATGTAGTTTTTATTTCAAATACATGTCAAGGTCAATGGAGGCATTTTCAGAAAACATGTTTCAGACAAAAGTTGTTCCAATTAATTGGTAGAAGAAGATGATATAATAAAAAATGGGAGTTTCCATTTAAGATTTTAAAGTTGACCTTGAGACTTCCTGCATAACTGCTGTCAAGTTCAAATATGTATCACCATTTCATGTAATTGTTAAAGCCCTACAACTTTTGATTAAAACATTTTTATCTGTCACGCTCAGTTATCAAAATATTCGGCATGTACGGGTGGTCTCAGACACCCTGTATATAAAATCTCTATTCTGTCGTTGAATTGATCGGGTACTTCCCGACATGCTAGAAACACCAAATTTCGCATGGTGATAGGAGTTCACCCCCAGGTAATGGGAAAATTCTTGAAATCTTTAATTTCGGTCCAGGGACTAACTGGCGTAGACAGGCTATTTTACTAGTATGTATATATTGTCTTGAAAATTTGTTATACACCTACTATCAAAAAATATAAAACTTTGATTAATTAAATAATATTTAATGCAAACTGTTGAAAACATTTGCTACAAAACAAGTGCTATTAGAACTCTTAGTATTTTTTTGATATTCGTAGAACGTCGTGCCAGCTTCACAGACGTATAAAAATGTCTGCGCTTTTTCACAACTTAGTATATAAAATTATTATATGGACATAAGAGATATTCCCGATCTGAAAAGAAATTTGAATTACATATTGTTATCCGGTAAGTATTCAGTTTAGCGGCCTCATTAAGCTCTTTCGAGACGTTTTGCGCGAAACGAAAGAATTAGGCAGAAAAAAGCGTCGATTTGCCCCGCGAAGCAAGATATCACTCATTAAAGAAGACCACTTTTAGGTTAGGAAACCTGTCATTATATTTAGTAATGTATTTAACAGATTTCCTAACCTGAAAAGTGATCAACTTTAACGATTAATATCCCGCTTCTCGGGGCAGAGCGACGCTTTTTTCTACCAGATTCTTTCGTTTCGTGTAAAACGTCTCGAAAGAGTTTAATGAAGCCGCTGAACTGAATACTTACCGGATTACAGTACGTAACTCTCACGAGATGAGGGTTCGAGACCAGAGATGCCAGCTTTGAGACGCTGGCAACATGATGGCAACAGGGAGGGGATACGCACACAAGCGAGCAACCGTGTACGTGTGCGCGCCGCGCTTCGGGCAGCTTCGCGCAGCTTCGGGCAGCTTCGGGCAGACAAGCGCAGATATATCTGCTATCCTTTCTCGCCCGACCGATAGCTATAGTGGGCTGGCAGCTGACTTCGCCGAAAAATCAGTTTAGGCTTCCTTAATCTCTCTCTCTCTCACTCTCTCTCTCTCTCTCTCTCTCTCTCTCTCTCTCTCATCATATTTACTGCTATAATAAATATTTAAATAAAAAATATTCTACACACAATAAGTAATAATTATATACTTACTGCTGTAATAAATATCTAAATAAAAAGTACTCTACACACAACAAAAAGTAATAATTATAGAACAGAGGGATTAATAATAATTAATGTCTAATAGAAGCAATAAATAATAGATATCCACTCTTGGCCAACATGTACGCCTTTTGCTTAAAAACATTGCGTCATTACTATTAAAAATTAACTTATTGATAATGTAAGAAAAATAAAATTACAAATTAAATAAAATGTTATTTCCCAGCAAACACAAAATATAACTGTTATATAACACAGAAGTAACACGCAATATAACAACTGTTATATGTTATTAATGTTAAAGTTACATAATTTTCTTTGTAACTGCAATATAACGTTGTTATAAAACTGTTATATTGCTCTGTTATATATTGGTTATAATAATATAACAGTAGTAATATAACTTAAATATGCGATGTTATATAACTGTAATATTTGCATATTATGTCTATGTTATATACCATTTTTAACATACAGATGTCGAGTCGTCCGCTAGATGGCTTCCGTTTCTCGTATACAAAATATGATACAAAATATATATAAGAATGGTGATCACGGCATGGTACAACTTGTATTATAAGTCCATTTCTCCAATGAAGTGGTACATTTTTGAACAAATAATAAATAAGAGCAAAGTACTAACTTCTGCATAACGTTTAGGAAAATAAATTAAACACAAACCTGTAGTTGTAGAAAGAGGAAAGAAAGAATAATTATATTTCATTTATGTAACATTTAAGTAACATTTTAGTAACACGTTATATTACTGTTATATTACTGCAATTTCGTATGAGTGGGAAATTACAACTAACATATACATTACATGTAACGAACATGTTATATTGCGTGTTACATTCTGTTATATTATGGCAATATTACTGTTATATGACTGTGTTTGCTGGGTTGTTTCGTAAAAAGTATGTTGTTATAATATACTTTTTACGTTCTTAATTACAAATACCTGTATTAAAAGTAAAGGAAAAAAGGATTTTTGCTAAAATAGTTTTAATCATAAAACGAATGGACGTACATATTGTTGCTCAACGGAAACCGCGAGAAGGTGGTGGTCTCTTCCGTCAGGAGGAAATGTAAAAACCTTATTTTCTTAATATTGCAATAATTATTGTAATATTAAAGAAAACAATTTTTTACATTTCCAAATATGTACAGTGTAGGATAGGTAGAAAGGATAGATAGGAAAAAAGGATTGATAGAAAGAAAGGATAGATAAGAATAAAGGATAGATAAAAATAAAAGATAGATAGGTAAAAAGGATAGATAGAAAGAAAAGATAGAAGAAATGATAGATATCTATATAGATATATAAAGGACATAAAAAGACAAAAATAATAAATAGATAGAAAGATATGAAGAATATACATAAAAAAAAATTGGGCTTCCGTTTCCGTAGCGAGCGAGTGTGGACGTATGTGTATGCGGTGAGCAGGAAAAGCGAAGACAAAGGAGTAAGAGAGAAGGAACAGAGAAGAGAGTGTGTGAGAGAGTGGAGAGTGGAGAGACAGAGGTGAAAGAGTATAAGAGGGAGAGGGTGGAGGACGGAGCAGAGAATAAAGAGGAGGAAAAGAGACATAGTGAGAGTAGAGGTTAGGAGAAAGGCGGGTAGAGAGCATAGGCAAAGAGGTGAACAGAGGGAATAGTGGAATAGATTATCTAGGAGAGCAGTGCAGACGGGGTTGGGACGGACACCGACAGGTGGCGATAGTAGAGGATAGGAAAAGAGAAAAATAGCAGGAAATAAGTAGAAGAAGAGAGAATGGAGGGAATAGAGATAGAAAGGAAGGTAGATAAGGAGAATAAGAAAGATAGATGAAATCAGGGGAGGAAGTCGGGGAGGAAGAGGCAGGGAAGTATTGGAGACATGGAAGATTGGCTGAAAAGAAAGAGAAAAAATTCAGAAGAGGGAAAGGAGGATAGAGAAGAGATCTTTGCTAAGAGTAGGAAGGTAGTAAGATCACCGGTGAATGGAAGCGGAGAGGAGGGGAACTAGGGGGTGATTCTGAAAGAAATTAGAGAGATGAGAATGGAGGGAAGAGAAGTTAGAGAAGAAGTAAAAGAGGGTCTTGGTGAAATAAGGAGAATTAGAGAGAATGAAGGAGGAGTTGAGGATGAAAGAGGAGAGATGGGAAGAGGAAAGAAGAGAAATGATAAGGAGGATAGAAAGTTTGGAAAAGAGAGAAAATGAAAGGGATAGAAACAGTGGGAAAAAAGAGAAAGATTTAGAGGAGAGAATAGAAAAGATGGAAGAGGGTAGAGAAGGGGGAATGAGAAAAAGAGAGGCAAAGGGCTTAGAAGAGAGAGTAAAGAGGATGGAAAAGGAGAGAGAAAGAGAGGAAAGGGAGGGAAGAAAGAGAAATCTGATAATAAAAGGGATAAAAAGAGAAGGGGGGGATATTTGGAAGGAAATAGAGGAGATAGGAAAAGAGATCGAGGTGGAGATGGAAATAGAGGATATTAGAAAGTTAAGGGGAGGAAGAGAAGAGAAAGGAGAGATAGTGATAATTAAATTAAGGACAGAAGAGAATAGAAAGATTTTGGAGAATAAAAGGAAACTTAGAGGGAGGAAAATTTGGATTGAGGAAGATCAAACCTTTAATGAGAGGAAGATAAAATGGAAATTACGACAAATAGCAGGGGAAGAAGAAAGAACGGGAAAGAAGGTTAAACTAGGATATGGTAAGATTTGGATAGAAGGTAAATGATGGTTTTGGGATGAAGAAGAAGAAATATTGAAAGATGCGGGAGGAAGGCAGAGGGAGGAGGGAAGTGAGGAGAAGGTAATGAGGGGGGAAGAGGAGAGGCGGAAATAGAGGGTAAGAAGCAAAAAGACGGAGGAAAAAAGAAAAAGGATAGGGATAAAAGAGATGAGAATGTATATAAGATAGCATTCTGGAACGTGGCAGGGTTAATGAATAAAGATGCAGAATTTTGGAAAGAGCTTATAGGGTGGGATATTATGTGTTTAAGTGAAACATGGGTGGAGGAGAAGGGATGGGAAAGAGTGAGAAATAAGTTACCGAAAGGTTATATATGGGAAACACGATGGGCGGAGAGGAGAAACAAAAAGGGTAGGGCAATAGGGGGGATGTTGATGGGGATAAGAAAAGAGATGAAGATAGAAAAGGATAAGGAAGTGAAAAACAGGGAGGGAATTATAATGAAAAAGGTATGGATAGGAGAAGAATGGTGGAGAATAGTAGGGGCATATGTAAATAATAATTTGGAAAAGAAATTGGAGGAATTAAGGGAATAGATGGAGGAAAAGGAGGAAGGAGTAAG
Source organism: Ooceraea biroi (assembly GCF_003672135.1). Classification (NCBI taxonomy): domain Eukaryota; kingdom Metazoa; phylum Arthropoda; class Insecta; order Hymenoptera; family Formicidae; genus Ooceraea; species Ooceraea biroi. The sequence goes on from NC_039507.1 coordinate 11,098,188, forward strand.
AGTTGTGATAGGAGAGGACTTTAATGCAAGAACTGGTGAAGAAGAAGGGTGTGTGAGAGGGGAGGAAGAGGAGATAGAGGAAAAGAAGAGTAGAAAATCGAAAGATAAAAAGATGAATGGAGAAGGGAAGAAATTGTGTAATTTTCTAGCAGAGCAGGGGTGGTCGATAGTAAATGGTAACGTTAGAGGGGATGAGGAGGGAGAAGTAACATACGTGGGAGGAAGAGGGGAATCGGTAATAGATTATGTGATAGGAGATGAAATGACGAGGGAGGGAATAGAGAGGATGGAGGTGGAGATGAAAGTTGACTCGGATCATCAACCGGTGACAATATGGGTAAAGGGGAGGAAGGGGAGACAGAAAAGAGGAGGAAGGTTAGGAAAGGGAAGAAAGAGGAGAGGTATATGGAATGAGGAAGGAAGAAAAGAATTTGTGAAATGTTTTGGAGAGGAAGAGCAGAGAGAGGGAATAGAAGAAGAATGGGAGCAGATGAAGTGTAGAATTGGGAAAGCATTAGAGGAGGTAGAAAAGAAACAGAATATAAGAGAAAGAAGAGGATGGTGGGATGAGGAATGTAGGAAGATGAAAGAGAGGGTCAGAAGGGAGTTAAGAAAATGGAGAAAGGAGGGAGGGGATAAGGATAGTTATAGAAAGGAGAAGTTAAAATATAGGAAATTATGTGAGGAGAAGAAAGGGAAAGAGAGAGAAAAATGGGAAAGGGAGGTGAAGGAAGCGAAGACAGAAAATCAGATATGGAAAATTGTGAATAAAGGGAGGAGAAGGGGGAAAGAATAAATGGAGAAATAGAGATGAAGGAATGGGAGGAATACTTCGGAGGAATGTTAGGGGGAGTAGAATGGAGGGCAGTTAGAGGGACAGGAGGGAAGTTAAGAGAGGACGGGGAGGAGGAGATAAGTAGAGAGGAAATAGGAAGAGCAATAAAGAAGCTGAAAGAAGGGAAAGCGACGGGAGGGGATGGGATACCAAATGAAGTATGGAAATATGGAGGAAAAGAAGTAGAAGAAGGGTTATGGAGAATATGTAGGAGGGTATAGAAAGGAGTGGAGTGGCCAAAGGAGTGGAGAGAAGGGGTAATAGTACCGATAAAGAAAAAAGGAAAAAGTGATAGAGTTGAGGATTATAGAGGGGTAACGATGACGCAGACAGCATATAGAGTATATACGATGGTGTTAGCAGAAAGATTAAAGGTGGAGCTAGAGGAGAAAGAAATACTACCGTCAAGTCAGACGGGATTCAGGAGAGGGAAGGGAACAATGGACAATATATATGTGTTAAATTATTTAGTGAATAGGCAGATAAGCAGAAAGAAAAGAAGGATGGTAGTTTTATTCTTGGATCTGAAGGCTGCTTTCGACTCGGTAGACAAAGAGATTATGGTGAAGACGATGAGGGAGAGAGGGGTGAGAGAAGGACTTGTGAAAAGATGTGAAGAGGTGATGAGGGAAACAGTGAGTAGGGTAAGAATTGGAAAAGAGGAAGGGGAAAAATTTTGGACAGTAAGAGGAGTAAGACAGGGGTATCCATTAAGTCCGAGCATATTTACAATTTTGTTGGCAGATGTGGATGAAGTCTTGAGGAAAGAAGGGTGGGGAGGTATGAGGTTAGGAGAGGAGAAGGTATATACTTTGGCATACGCGGATGATATGGCACTTCTAGCGGAGGATGAAGAAGGAATGAAGGGTATGATTGCGAAGATGGAGAGATATTTGAAAGAAAAAGGTTTGGAGGTAAACGTAAAAAAAACAAAAATAATGAGATGTAGGAGAGGAGGGGGGAGATGGAGCAAGGTAGGATAGAGATGGGGAGGTAAGGAGTTAGAAGAAGTCAAAGAATTTAAGTATCTGGGATATATAATAAAAGGAAATGGAGAACAGGATGCTCAAGTTAAAGATAGAGTGAAGAAAGGAGCGGCGATATTGGGGAAGGTATGGAGTCTGGGAAAAAGAATGTTTGGGGGAGACTGGGGAAAGAGAATTTGGTTATTTGATAGATTAGTGTAGTCAATGGTTAGTTATGGGGTAGAGGTATGGGGGTGGAAAGAGAGGAAGGAAGTAGAAAAGATTCAGGAGAGATATTTAAGATGGGTAATGGGGGTGGAAAGACAGACACCAGGATATTTGATAAGAGAAGAGGTACAGAGATTTATTAAAGGGGTGAGCGGGTAGGAGGGCATGGAAATACGAGAAGAAGCTAGAGGAAGGAGAAGGGGGGGATTTAGCAAGAGAATGTTGGAAGGAAATGAAGAAGAGAGCGAAAGAGGGAAGAATACTAAAGGAATGGGAAACGGAAAGGAAAGAATTCATGGAGGAGAAAGGATGGAAAATAGAGGAGGTAAAAGAGATGAAGAAAAAGGGGTAAATAAGAGGGGAGGATATATATGAGAAGGAAAGAAACGTACAGAGGGAACAGAGATGGAAAAAGATAAGAGAATCGAGATATAATAAATGGTACGGCTGGGTGAAGGGAGATGGAATACCGGGATATTTAAAGAAAGGATGGGAAGAGAAAAGATGGCAAAGGGTAGCAAGGTTTAGATTGGGAAACGGAATGAGAGAGGGAGATATTGGGAGGAGGAGAGGAAGAGAGAGTGTAGGATATGTGGAGGGGGTGAGGAGACGTGGGAACATGTGTGGGAGGAATGTACAGGTTGGGGTGAGAGGGGTACGTGGCAGGAAAGGGTGGTGGAAGTATTAGGGGAGAAGGGAGAGGGGGAGAAATGGATGAGGGAGCTGGAGGGGTTGAGGGGGGAGAGGAATGAGTGGAGGAATGAGAGTGAGGATGGAAAGGAGGAGTGATAGAGAAATATCGTAAACGGAAACGGAAGTCCCATAGAGTAGGAAATTAGCAAGTGGAGATGTGTGTGTGTGTGTGTGTGTGTGTGTGTGTGTGTGTGTGGAGATAGGATAGGGTAGAATAAGTTAGGTTAAGTAGATTAAGTTAGAGTTAAGATTATGTAAGAAATTGTAACCCTAAGGGGAACCAATAAATATATACTACTACTACTACTACTACTACTACTACTACATAAAAAAATTAATGCAATGCATAGAGAAAGCCATTTTACACTCAATGTAGAATTCACGACAGAATTCGGAATAGAAATCTAATTAAAAACAGAACGTTTGAAACATTTAAAGTATATCTATACATAAATAAATAAATAAATAAATAATGTAATATATCTAATATATTCTACATACTACACTATCTACTATACAATCTAATATACTATAGAAATATATATGTGAAATTATTAATAAAAATATATCCTTCATCTGTCGTGAAGTATACATTGGGTAAAGTGGCCTTAATACTGCAAGTACTACATTATTTTTCACCGTTTCGAGATTTTAAACTAATACTGAATTCGTTATGTTGAAAACGATTATTATGGAGTTCTGATTACAATTAGAAGAGAATAAGTACTGAGAAGCCTATGAATTCCACAATTCTATTTTTAACATGAACAAAAGATTAGTTCAAAGACTCTGAACGGTGGAAAATAATTCAGTACTTCTCGTGTTTAAAGGAAAAAAACGCACATACTTTTTACCTAATATAATACTTAAAATGATATGCATAAAATATTTGCATGTATTCGAAATTCGCCTTAGGTACTATGGCTGTTGTTATTAAAGTTAAAGCAAGACATGTTACATATATACAACTTAATTTAATGGGAACAACAGCAACAAAACTTGATTTATTAACGACAGGGAGATCATCATTATGTGCAAAATAATATATCTACTTTCCACATAATATGTGAGGAAAAAAATGTTTCTTATTATTTCTGGTTTTCACTCAATCAATTATATATTTGTCTTGCTGTTTTTATTATAACTGATGGAAACGCATTACAGACATGCAAATGTCTCAATAAATTTATTTAATCTCAATCAATACATCTCTCAGGAAATGTCTCTTGCAAGTGTAATAAAGCTTTCATACATTTAAAAAATGTATGTGCATCGGTTCTCATATCAATAAATCAAGCGACGCGGTGGCGTCGCGACGCCAAGTACATAATAAAAAATAAGGTTCTGAACAATGAGAGTCACTGCATAAACATCGAGCGTTACAAAGTTCAGTGCATAGACGTCGAGCGCTACCGCATAGCTTATCTGGAATTCATATCATTTGACAAGCCACATAAACTTGTGATGAAAATAATTCAGGAACTACAGCCGTTATCAAAAATCTAACGGCACTTTTATTATATAATATGGGTGCAAGCTTTCGATTGCGACCAATTTGAATAAGAATGATACAGTCAGTCCTGAGATATTGTAATCGTTATGTTAAAATTGTGACGTTCCGTTTTCCATTTCCGTGGGATTTCAGACCACTCACGTACATATGTTCGCACATACACATATAAAGCGATTTTGTCACTCAAGCTGCCGTTCACACATGCATGATTTAATTTATTATAAATTAAAACTGATTTTAATACTTGGATAATGTTTTATTTTAAGATAAATATATAAATTGCAAATACTATAAAAATAATTATTAAACAATTATTAAAAATTATTAAAAAATGTGATACATAGGAAATGTTTTATTTCACGATAAAGACATAAATTGCAAGTAATTGCAAGCAACATCATCGACGACGACGACGATGACGTTGCACCACATCGACGACGATGACAACGATGACGATGACGTTGCACCACGTCAACAACGACGACGACGACGACGACGACGATGACGTTGATGTGGTGCAACGTCGTCGTCGTTGTTGTCGCCGTCATCGACGTGGTGCAACGTCATCGTCGTCGTCGTTGACGTGGTGCAACGTCATCGTTGTCATCGCCGTGGTGCAACGTCGTCATCGTCATCGACGTGGTGCAACGTCGTCGTCGTCGTTGTTGTCGCCGTCATCGACGTGGTGCAACGTCATATTAGTTAGTGAGAAAGGGATTGACAGATTGACTGCACCAATTTCATTGCATAACATCGAGCGCTACCACATTCATCGCATAAAATTATAAAACTCATAAAAATGATTTATGTGAAAGTAAAGCCATATTGTTAAAGTTATAATAAAAAATATTGTAAATCACATAGAGAAATTTTGTTAGCAAAACAGAAAAAAGTATAAAATATATAAAAATAATTTACATTATATAAAAATCAAAAGATTATTCTTAATAAAACTTATTACAAAGTGCATCGGAACGATGTACGTGTTAGCATGCAAAAGAATTGATAATAAAACATAAAAGAAATTATGTAATACTAATTATATGTTCAAAAGAATGTAAAACTAAAATATAGTCAAATTTTAAAAATTTACAAAAAAGAGTGAGATCTCTAAAAAACCTTTTTAAAAAAGAAAATATACAGGGTGTTTCACACAAGGGTAAAAACCTTTCGCCCACAGGTAGATAACGTCAGATCGAATTAAAATGTCCTATACCATTTTGCGATCTGCGCAATAGTTAACGAGTTATTAAGTATTAAAAATCGCGGTATTAGTCCGGCCTACCGGCGAGTCAGTGCGCGCGAGCCAGAGCGGGGCGGGGTAGGCGAGAATAATAGGATGAGCCGCTCGCGCGAGTCGCGGCGCGACGCGATAGCGGGTATCGGATTACAGCAGCAAGCGAGACAACGCGTGGAAAATAATTGTTACATATTTCTTTTTGTGATGTACACGCAAGTTTTATTTATTAATATTAATAATGTTAATTAATATGGTTATTAATTAATATTATTAATATTATTAATATTAATAAATAAAACTTGTGTGTACATCACAAAAAGAAATACGTAACAACACTTTCTCGGCAACTCGCGCGCGTGAATGAGATGATGAGAAATTATTGTATGATTACTAATTATTTACCATATTGATTAATATTATTCACCATAGTATTATTTAATATTTTCGTGCTATCTTTTTCACACCACTTTGCAGTAGATAGCATGGTGCGTTTTTTTAAGTGGTTTCCCCAATAGACCTAATCCACTCTAACTAATTAATATAAGAATTGTTCGAAGTGCCGTCCTCCTTCTCGTACACAGATTTCGGCTCTTCGAGTAATATTGCGCGTCGCACGGTGCGCCATGTCCGGCGTGATGGTATCGAAGGCCGCAACAATAGCTTCACGAACTTCTTGTTCCGTACCATCACGCCGGTCCTCTATCGCAGGTTTAATGTACCCCCATACAAAATAATCGAGTACATTTAAATCAGGCGACCGTGCCGGCCAGATGATTGGGCCACCTCGACCCATCCACCTGTCCGGAAAACGCGCGTCTAAAAGATTCCGTACTTGCCTGCTAAAATGTGCAGGAGCTCCATCGTGTTGAAAAATCAACTCCGCCCGTACGTCGAGAGGGACATCTTCAAGAAGAGCTGGAAGTTGATTTGCGAGCAACTCTGCGTATAATTGCCCGGTTAGCCTGGGCGGAAGGAAGTACGGACCGATCTGAGAATTATCAAGAAACGTTAGTAGATAAGTGCGGAAGAAAATTAGCTGAAATACAAGGTGCACTCACCACTTGATCTCCAATCATGCCGGCCCAAACATTTATGGCCCAACGGCGCTGAAATGCGCCTTGTCGAACAGCGTGCGGATTTTCTTCTTCCCAACGTACGAAGTTGTGAGAGTTAAACACCCCGTTCGGTGTGAAGGTGGCCTCGTCCGTCCACAGGATGCGGTCGGGGAAAGAAATATTCCGCCGACACTGCGCGAGGAACCCTACATGCATTTTATTGAGAATTAACACGAATGCACAACAAATACTGTAAATGTTAAATAAGAGTAATGAAAATACCTTCACAGAAGAAGATGCGCGGTTGTGCATCTCCGGGAAGAAGTTGCTGCACACGTTGATAGTGGTAAGATCTTAGACCACTACGCCGTAATGTACGATGCACCAAACTGTTGGAAATTCCAAGTGCACCAGCAACGCGACGCACGCTGTTTCTGGGATTTCGTTCGAATTCCCGTAAAATCCGTTCTTCTGTACGAACGTCGTGACGCATTACTGCACCGGGTCGTACGCGATTTGGAACGACGGATCCGGTTTCCCGTAATCGCTGGATACAGCGCGTAAGTGTTACGCACGACGGATGTACACGGTCAGAAAATCTTTCCGCGTAAAGACGTACCGCGGCATTTCCGTTTTCACCCGCCATCCCATACGTTATCACCATATCGGTGTATTCTCTCGCGGAGAACTGGGCCATCATGCAATAATCGTTAGACATTTTTCGATGTATCAATAGAAAAGTTTGTTGTAGTTAAAAAATTGAACCGCAGGTACGGAATGTCTTTCTTCCTGCACTGGCGGCTTTTGTCGACTGTTTGCGATCGTCAATTGTTTATGTCGCCGTTCTCGTCTTCGACGCTTACACTGCAGTGCACGATTTGATTCCGTACGAGACAAATCGAGCTATTGTTGCATGATGGCCCAGTTCTCCGCGAGAGAATACACCGATATGGTGATAACGTATGGGATGGCGGGTGAAAACGGAAATGCCGCGGTACGTCTTTACGCGGAAAGATTTTCTGACCGTGTACATCCGTCGTGCGTAACACTTACGCGCTGTATCCAGCGATTACGGGAAACCGGATCCGTCGTTCCAAATCGCGTACGACCCGGTGCAGTAATGCGTCACGACGTTCGTACAGAAGAACGGATTTTACGGGAATTCGAACGAAATCCCAGAAACAGCGTGCGTCGCGTTGCTGGTGCACTTGGAATTTCCAACAGTTTGGTGCATCGTACATTACGGCGTAGTGGTCTAAGATCTTACCACTATCAACGTGTGCAGCAACTTCTTCCCGGAGATGCACAACCGCGCATCTTCTTCTGTGAAGGTATTTTCATTACTCTTATTTAACATTTACAGTATTTGTTGTGCATTCGTGTTAATTCTCAATAAAATGCATGTAGGGTTCCTCGCGCAGTGTCGGCGGAATATTTCTTTCCCCGACCGCATCCTGTGGACGGACGAGGCCACCTTCACACCGAACGGGGTGTTTAACTCTCACAACTTCGTACGTTGGGAAGAAGAAAATCCGCACGCTGTTCGACAAGGCGCATTTCAGCGCCGTTGGGCCATAAATGTTTGGGCCGGCATGATTGGAGATCAAGTGGTGAGTGCACCTTGTATTTCAGCTAATTTTCTTCCGCACTTATCTACTAACGTTTCTTGATAATTCTCAGATCGGTCCGTACTTCCTTCCGCCCAGGCTAACCGGGCAATTATACGCAGAGTTGCTCGCAAATCAACTTCCAGCTCTTCTTGAAGATGTCCCTCTCGACGTACGGGCGGAGTTGATTTTTCAACACGATGGAGCTCCTGCACATTTTAGCAGGCAAGTACGGAATCTTTTAGACGCGCGTTTTCCGGACAGGTGGATGGGTCGAGGTGGCCCAATCATCTGGCCGGTACGGTCGCCTGATTTAAATGTACTCGATTATTTTGTATGGGGGTACATTAAACCTGCGATAGAGGACCGGCGTGATGGTACGGAACAAGAAGTTCGTGAAGCTATTGTTGCGGCCTTCGATACCATCACGCCGGACATGGCGCACCGTGCGACGCGCAATATTACTCGAAGAGCCGAAATCTGTGTACGAGAAGGAGGACGGCACTTCGAACAATTCTTATATTAATTAGTTAGAGTGGATTAGGTCTATTGGGGAAACCACTTAAAAAAACGCACCATGCTATCTACTGCAAAGTGGTGTGAAAAAGATAGCACGAAAATATTAAATAATACTATGGTGAATAATATTAATCAATATGGTAAATAATTAGTAATCATACAATAATTTCTCATCATCTCATTCACGCGCGCGAGTTGCCGAGAAAGTGTTGTTACGTATTTCTTTTTGTGATGTACACACAAGTTTTATTTATTAATATTAATAATATTAATAATATTAATTAATAACCATATTAATTAACATTATTAATATTAATAAATAAAACTTGCGTGTACATCACAAAAAGAAATATGTAACAATTATTTTCCACGCGTTGTCTCGCTTGCTGCTGTAATCCGATACCCGCTATCGCGTCGCGCCGCGACTCGCGCGAGCGGCTCATCCTATTATTCTCGCCTACCCCGCCCCGCTCTGGCTCGCGCGCACTGACTCGCCGGTAGGCCGGACTAATACCGCGATTTTTAATACTTAATAACTCGTTAACTATTGCGCAGATCGCAAAATGGTATAGGACATTTTAATTCGATCTGACGTTATCTACCTGTGGGCGAAAGGTTTTTACCCTTGTGTGAAACACCCTGTATATACGCCAAGTACATAAAAACTCCCAACTTGTCAAAACTCAAAACTAAATATGAAATCAATAATTAATTAGCGAAGTATCTAGAAGCAGTTTGAGTATTTTACCCAAACGTTTTCCATGCATACTCTCTTATTGCATGACGACATTGAAGTACTTGGCGTGCCCGAATCACATCAAAACGTCCTGTCCTACCTATAAGAGACACAAAATCATTTGCGAGTCATTATTGAAAATCATGAAGATACAAGATACAATATAAATCAAGATATTGTACAAATTTACAAGAATACATGACCACTGCGATTTGGGCACGCCAAGTACTTCAATGTCGTCATGCGATAAGAGAGTATGCATGGAAAACATTTGGGTAAAATACTCAAACTGCTTCTAGATACTTGGCTAATTAATTATTGCTTTCATATTTAGTTTTGAGTTTTGACAAGTTGGGAGTTTTTATGTACTTGGCGTATATATATTTTCTTTTTTTAAAAAGGTTTTTTAGGGATAAAATTATCTATCCAGATATTTAAAACAAAATAAGGAATGCTTTTTAATGTGCCCAAGGTAAATGTCAAAACTAATAATAATTTTACAGACATAATAATGCGATATAAGTTTTAAAAATGCGTTGAAATCAATTTTAATGCGATTAATATTTTTTATTAACTTTTTTGTATGTTCAATATTCAATATTGAAAATATAAAACTTTTCAATATTTAATATTGAAAATGTAAATATTAGGTATGTTTAATATCTTATTACGTACCTCATATACTTTATATAAACTTGTGCTACTTAATTACAATGATAAATTGTAACGCATAGAATAAAAAGAAACATTTGTTGCAACAATACATTACAATAACAAGAAAAATATTTTGTCCCTTAAAATATATTTTTTATAAGTACTTGCCGTACAGATAAACATTTTCAACGTTAACTGTACATTTTCATGGAAAAGGAATACTGACGGATTTACTGTACCATTATATGTACCACATGTACTAACATATTTCATAAACAAAACGATCGGATTTTGCATGTCGTATATATGAGGATATATATGACGATGTATGTATATGTATGCATATCTCTTCACATGCAAATAAGTATCACAACAAATAAGGATTTGCATATTTACAAAATGTTATTTCACATATATAACATATAAATGAATTTGTTTATTTTTTTATTAGCCTCCAGTACATTTGTCACACATTGCTGTACCTCTTCATTAATGTTTGATCACTCTTCTCGAATGCCTCATCTGCTGAAATGCTTGTTCGAATTTTAGGAACACTCCAATTTGTAAGTTGCAGTTGTTTAAATTCCATGTCAAATATGTTGAATGAGATGTATGTCTCGTCGAACGATGTATCAATGATTCAACGTTGCAAAACCTGCAATCGGCTGCACGCTCCATAATTAAATAGTGGATATGACTTTTGCTTCTTTGGTGGACTTGATGTAATGCATTTTCAGGTATTTATCAGTGATGAAATTTGGGTGTCCATTCCATTCCATTTAAAATGAGGTGATCGAAATTCCCTTTGACACTCTGTTTCTTGAAATTCACACAAAAGAAGATGAAGAGTTTACAACTTTCGTTAATGCATCTTCTTGTTATTCTTGAGTGCAGTACAAACATGATTTTCATACATTGATGACCGTCATTATTTTCTTCGGTATTATTTCGGTATCTGTTTGGCGTTCATTACTGTTACTGCCATGATGATCAGGTCGCTTTTATAAAATGCTGGCTCACCTTATGAAATCACCTTATGATACTGCGACGATCACAATATTCTTCACATGGATAGTTGTGAAGCTTGCATAGGATCATTCCACATAGAAATGTGTTACTGCGTTTTAACGTTATTCTTCTTTTCTGCAAACCATGATTTATAATAAGCAAACTTGAAGAATGATGATGGCAACATTTATAGTTTTCTTCTTATCTTCGGTATAAAGCAGTTTGAAATTTTATTGCTCATACCGAGACCAGACATGATTTGTCGAGTTACTAATATACGAACTCCGCTTTTAGCCGTCGTTAGTGTTTACATTCTTGCGATTGTACCATCCTGTTTTTAGAAAGTACTTGCTCACATTGATTTTTCTTCTGATAATGTAATAATTAATAGTAGTCAAACATTCTGGAGAACAATGTTGGCACTCAGAATATGCGCAGAGCAGCTAATGAACGTACAAGTCAACCGCTCTGTCCTCCAGGGTGGAATCGATTCGAGCCAATCCAAAGTCTATCATTACATGTTAGGCCTCGATTTCAGATAGACTAATACAACGTGACTCGCTCGTCTAGGTCTTGAGTAATATATTAGACGTTGTCAGATTGGATGATATGTTTCGAATGCAATTCAGCTATGACTGTATCTACATTCGCCTTTCCTGAGATGGTTTTTTCTACGAAGACTTCCAGCACCGTGGGATTTTCGATGTACTCCATATAAATGCTGCTCCGCTCAAAATTATACAAGGTTCCGCAATCTATGCTGACCTCGCGCGAATAACAGTGCGAGTTTCAACTGTTATACAATTCTTCCTTAGTAAGCGCATGCAGTTCTAGATGCTTGTAATTCTTCTAAAATCTCCTCTTCTTTATCAGGATCATCTTTTCCAAATAAATTCCCTTATGTAGGTGTACCTCCGCGCCTTGCAAGTCTTGCATCATCGTTTGTTGCTAGCAAGTTGCTCGATATTTAATTAATACGTTTCGTACAGCACAGCTTAATCGAACTCGGAGCAAGTTACGAGGCTTTCTTTCAACGATGAGTAACAAATGTATGTGAATCAATATACACACATATATACATATACATAGTACATTATAAATACATACATACATACACACACATCAAAATATACAAAATATAAATTCCGACCGACCAATCTTCATGTATCTATAATATTATAACACGATAACGCCGACTTATCTTTCATAAAAATGTATAGTTATTTTTAAAGTCATATTCTATAAAATAACTTTACAAAACATTTAAGAAAATATTATTTTAAAGGGACATTAACTTTCCTTATTATATTATTGTGCAATAACATGTGCAATAAAATGAAAATCTTTACATTTAATACAAAAAGAAAAAACGCATTTTTAATAATATTCACTTTGTATATATTTTTTTGTGGATAAAAAAGCTTTCCCTATTTTATTTTGGATGTGTTCTTTACTTTCATACTTTATTGTGTAAATATTCATATTATAATAGGTAAAGCATGACAAAAACCAAACAAATTGAACAATGTGACAATAATAATATAGGCATACAAAGTTCACGAAAGTGTGACAGGTAGAGATATGGATCCCATCGTTCTTCAATATTTCATTACTTTAAACACTCTTTACCTGTGTGTGTGTGTGTGCGCGCGCGCGCGCGCGCATGTGTGCAAGGATGAAGAGATAAAAAGATTTTTAATCCGGCAGAGACGGAACGTGTCATTCATAACATTCAGAACACGAAATTTTCCATTTTTATAGATGAAACATCAGATTTAACGAACGAGAAATGGATGACATTTTTCGTTCGATATGTTGATTCCGAAAGTTTAGATGTTCGATCGCAATTAGTCAAATTGATTGATATTGATGCAAGAGATTGTTCTGCCGAGAAATTATTTAATGCATTTCAATCGGAAATGTATAAATTTCAAATTCCCTTTACAAATATTCTTTCCCTGTCATGCGATAATGCATCTGTAACAGGAAAACATGTATCTTTTAAAAAAAACTAGAAAAGAAGTGCAAACATTTATTAACATTTGCATGGCCGTGTCATTCCGCCGCATTAGCAGCGCACACCGTATGCGCAAAAATGCCTGCATTTTGTGAAGAACTGCTCAGGAAAATTGTTAATTACATTAACAGCAGTCCAAAGCGTTCAGCTATTTTCAAGGAATTTTGTGAATGCTTCCAAGATACAAATCGCAAACTTTTAAAGTTATGCGACACTCGGTGGCTTTCACATTATTTATGTATAGACAGAATGCTTGAGTCGTGGGATACCATAAAATATTTTTTAAATGAAATAATCGTGAGCGATAAAACAAAATCTGCCGAATATATATTATCCGTAATGAACAACGTTGATGCTAAAGCCTATTTTCTGTTTCTTAAATATGTCAAATCTATTTAACTTTTTTAATGCTTTCTTTCAAGCTCACGAAACAAGAATACATTTATTGCATTCCAAATCCGTTAATTTTCTTTTGCAAATATCTAAACATTTCTTGAAGCCTGAGGCATTAAACCATTTACTTACAAATATTACATTTTCTGACCAGATCAATCACAAATCTATTAATGACATTAATTTAGGATTCGATTGCGAGGAATATCTTCACGATTTAGCCAAACAAGGACATGCAGATGTTATTCAAAATATACGAGAAAACTGTACACAATTTTATGTCACTGCTGCCGAAGAGATTCGAAAAAGATTACCTGTTAACGATAAATTTTTATATAAATTGCAAGTTTTCAAGCCAGATATAGTTTTATTTGAAAATAACAGAGAAACATCTTTCATTGATGTATCTTTCGTTTCAAAAAGTCTTGGTGGTTTCGATGAAGGTAAACCTGAAGAAAAGGGGAGCCATCTCCGATGACCTTGACCTTGACATATATTATAGAGAACACATTCCTGAGTGACCTTCAAAAGGTTTTAGCCGGAGCTCGTTATGTATTAAAAAGTTATTAACAAAAGAAGTTTCGAAAATGTAGTAGTTATTTTGAATATTCAAAGATATAAACGACGAATATGTATATGAACAAAGGAAGAAAAGTCATTTAAAGCAGGGAATCGGTAATATTTAGAATAGTTTGTTTTACTATAAGTATTTACAAAGTATTCTCTGCTTTAACCTAAAGTTTTTCATGAGATAATTTTAATGACTTAGTTACTATTATATTTTCACGTAATAGAGTATATTACTACAGAATGTATATCTCAAAGATCTGGAGCAGACTGCGTAACGAAAGTGACTGACTACGAATACAAGAAGAGTTAGATTAGATTTTTTGAAAGTGGAGCCACCTCGCAGGGGGGGGGGGAGGGCGGAACCCACTGTATTTACGCATGACTTTGCAAAATAAAAAACAGGGGATGAGTTGGGTTAGGTTAGGTTAGATTTTTTTGAAAGCGGAGCCCCCCGCAGCATGCGTACATGCTGCCTCGCTTGCTGAAAACACATGCAAAACTATTAAACTTCTTTTGTTAATAACTTTTTAATGAACAACGAGCGCCGTCTAAAATCTTTTGAAGGTCACTCAGGAGGGTCACCGTTATAACATATGTCAAGGTCAAGGTCATCGTAGATGGTTCCCGTTTTCTTCAGGTTTACCTCAATGAAAATGGTTTGAAGGAAGAATGGCTTGTATTATATCATGATTTTACTGTTGACGAAAAACAGAATCTTTCGAAATTAAATTTTGATAACATGTGGAAAACAATTTTAAACATCATCCAATAACATTATAAAGTATTCTCATCTATACTAGTCTATATCTATACTAATATATAAAGAGGTAAAATTTGTTCCATTGTTCGGGGTAATCTCAGAAACTAGGGAGGGAGGGAGGGTGGTGGAAGGGAGGGAGGGAGGGGGGGGAGAGAGAGAGAGAGAGAGAGAGGTAGCTACCTGTATATATACATTTTAAATGACTAAATACCTACTACTAAATATTACTACATTGAAAAACTAAACTAATCCAAACTACACTAAAAATAATAACCAACTAAATTACTCATATAATAAAATATTGTTCAAAGTTAACTTTACAATACAATAATATTCAATAACATATAAAATAAAATATACTGCCTATATCTTCCGGGCATTAGTACTCATATATGAGATAATATTTATTGTTGCGTTGAAGACGAGGAGGGACCTGCATCGTCTGCAGCGTACAAATGTAACGAATTTTTTGCTTTTTTAGTAGAGGGTGCATATAACGTTTCCGTAGACATGAGAGTGAAATGTCTTTCATGCACTCACATGTCTGAGGCAGTTTCCCCCCTCGTCTTCAACGCAGATTTGAGTACGCATGCGGCATTTATTGAGGTCGAACAAAGTCTGTTACGCTTATTAGTTTTTAAATTACTTAACATTGAAAATGTTCTCTCTGCGTCGGCATTAGAGTGCGGTAATGATCGTATAGCATTCAGAAGTGATTTTAAATTCGGATATTTCATGATATTATCAGATTGATGCATAAGAATTTTTTTCCACATGTTATCAAAGCTTAATTCCGAAAGATTCTGTTTTTCGTCAACAGTGAAATCATGATATAATGCAAGCCATTCTTCCTTCAAACTATTTTCATCGAAACCACCAAGACTTTTTGAAACGAAAGATACATCAATGAAAGATGTTTCTCTGTTATTTTCAAATAAAGCTATATCTGGCTTGAAAACTTGCAATTTATATAAAAATTTATCTTTAACAGGTAATCTTTTTCGAATCTCTTCGGCAGCAGTGACATAAAATTGCGTACAGTTTTCTCGTATATTTTGAATAACATCTGCATGTCCTTGTTTGGCTAAATCGTGAAGATATTCCTCGCAATCGAATCCTAAATATTTCAGAAGCGACGCCTATCATTTCCCCACTACCGCTCGACGCACGAGGCCGAGCCGCCGAACGCTGTGTCTCAGGAGCGCCACTATAGGAGATATACGCTGAGAGCATTATCCCAGCGCCCTTTCGTCCAGTCATTAAAATTTTTCTAGCTAAATAGGTTTTCCTTTCACAATGAAAAGTGGAGTACTAAATTTTCAATTATTAATGTAGTAGAGGAAAGTCCCCAATTATGAGATACCATATCGATTTTGCCGAATGCAAGGAAATCTATAGGCAGAATTTAAAAATGTAATACGTTCTCTTGAAGAGAATTTAATAAGCTTTAGTTTGGTGAAATGAAAAATCTAATTTAAATATTATTTTTTCTGAAAATTAAAAAAATTTGAAAAAAGAGCTTAACGCAAGATCGCGAAAGTGTGCTCCTAATATAAGATACCTTGAGAATCGGTGTTAAAAGTGCAAAATACATCAGTATTGCAAGTAAAAAACTTTATTAGATATTTTTATAAAAATTCTGCTGCCACAGCCTTCGCCAAATCTTCACGATTCCACTGTCAACGACGCTTCCTCGTTTCTCTAACCTCCATAGTCAGATTCTATAAAAATTAAATACACAAAAATTCGTAATATAAATTCGTATTAACTTTTTTTTAACCTTAACGTAGTATTTTCTTTCTTTTTATTACACTACATACTCTTCATATTCGAGCAATAATTATCTCATATTAAGAGTACCCTGAATATCTCATTATACGAGCCACACGCCTAGCGGTTCCGCGATCATGAAATCTAACCTCTACAATTAAGCAATTCAACAAATCGCGTATTGTCCTGTTACTACGATTCTACTCTATCATTGCATACTGAATTTATTGCCAACCATTTCTTTATTATGTAATAAACAAGGTTTAAAGACTTACCTTAAATTCCTTTGACATGTTCACAATTTCACAAACCTTTTTTTGCAAAAGCTAAACGCAATAACGAACAATGAATTTTTCACTAAATACATTTTACACCAAGAGTAATAACTTTATGGTGGAATTAACAGATGGTGCTCACTAGTTTAGCAGAAACTCCATTATCTCATATTAGGAGCATATCTCATAATAGGGGATTCTCCTCTATACACACACACAGTAATAATTTTACATTACACATTAATAATAAGTTAATAATTGAAAATTTAGTACTTCACTTTTCATTGTGAAAATAAAACCTATTTAGCTAGAAAAATTTTAATGACTGGACGAAAGGGCGCTAGGATAATGCTCTCAGCGTATATCTCATATAGTGGCGCCCCTGAGACACAGCGTTCGGCGGCTCGGCCGTCACGCGTCGAGCGTTAGTGGGGGAATGATAGGCGTCGCTTCTGAAATCGGCCCGAAAAGGGCAACTAATTCCGAGCACTGGTTTAATGCCTCAGGCTTCAAGAAATGTTTAGATATTTGCAAAAGAAAATTAACGGATTTGGAATGCAATAAATGTATTCTTGTTTCGTGAGCTTGAAAGAAAGCATTAAAAAAGTTAAATAGATTTGACATATTTAAGAAACAGAAAATAGGCTTTAGCATCAACGTTGTTCATTACGGATAATATATATTCGGCAGATTTTGTTTTATCGCTCACGATTATTTCATTTAAAAAATATTTTATGGTATCCCACGACTCAAGCATTCTGTCTATACATAAATAATGTGAAAGCCACCGAGTGTCGCATAACTTTAAAAGTTTGCGATTTGTATCTTGGAAGCATTCACAAAATTCCTTGAAAATAGCTGAACGCTTTGGACTGCTGTTAATGTAATTAACAATTTTCCTGAGCAGTTCTTCACAAAATGCAGGCATTTTTGCGCATACGGTGTGCGCTGCTAATGCGGCGGAATGACACGGCCATGCAAATGTTAATAAATGTTTGCACTTCTTTTCTAGTTTTTTTTAAAAGATACATGTTTTCCTGTTACAGATGCATTATCGCATGACAGGGAAAGAATATTTGTAAAGGGAATTTGAAATTTATACATTTCCGATTGAAATGCATTAAATAATTTCTCGGCAGAACAATCTCTTGCATCAATATCAATCAATTTGACTAATTGCGATCGAACATCTAAACTTTCGGAATCAACATATCGAACGAAAAATGTCATCCATTTCTCGTTCGTTAAATCTGATGTTTCATCTATAAAAATGGAAAATTTCGTGTTCTGAATGTTATGAATGACACGTTCCGTCTCTACCGGACATAAAACCTTTGATATAATGTTATGACATTTTGTTCGACCCATACTCATGTTTTTCACCACTTTCGGATTATCTATTTGTTGAAAGACCTTGAGAATCGCGTTTGCCGTTTGATGAGATATATTATGTTCTGCAATTACCGCAGCAAACTGTATTTCCGCAGATTTCTTTTGTTCATGAAAAGACAAACAAGATTCATCA
This sequence comes from Ooceraea biroi, assembly GCF_003672135.1. Taxonomy (NCBI): domain Eukaryota; kingdom Metazoa; phylum Arthropoda; class Insecta; order Hymenoptera; family Formicidae; genus Ooceraea; species Ooceraea biroi. The sequence goes on from NC_039507.1 coordinate 11,116,551, forward strand.
TATTGCATACTCAAATCTGTATTCAATTTGTTCGCTTCTATATTTTCTTCCAATTTTTTTCTATGCATTTGGGATTCTGCGTGTCGGTATATTTGTGATGTCCCACAGGTAAACATTTTATTACAAATAGTGCAAAAAGCTACAGATTTATTATTTGACACTTCACGTAACCATGGTTTAAATTCATGTATATCCAACCATTGTTGTCGAAATGTTCGAATTGTACGGGGTGTTTCATTTTTACTATCGGTAGCATTATTTTCTTTACTATTTTTTTTATGACACGCAGAATCCACGTGTTTCGAAACAGGCGAGGAGCACGAAAAAGTCTTGTTACATATGATGCAAAAATATAAAGAATTATCTGAGGATACTTTGTTAGAAATAGGATGTTAGATTCTAGATCGCGGATCGATAGTTGCGCATGCGCGCCGAGCGGAATCGATAGCGATGTTCGCGCTTCGATTCTCGTAGTCTCTCTGCCGCCATTGTGACTTTCGCGCGCACTCGTTATGTTAGAGATTTCCTTTGTGTGCCACGTACGAATAAAAGCACTTTTAATTTACTCTACATCAATTGTTTGATTATCCTGTACGTTACATACTTGGCGTATCCAGGATTTGTAGCGATTATCATTGAGCCAAGCTATCACAAATTTTCGTTTGACTCTTTTCCGTGACTCATCGGATGTTTCCATATTTAATAAAGAAATAAAATAAGTAACAGAAATATATACAATAGAAAGAAAATAGAAGCAAGGATAGAGGAAAAAAAAAGTGAATGAAGGAAAGAATTGAACAAAGAACAAAGAATGAGGAAGAAGAATGAAAAAGAACTACAAGAAATTAACACTATTGCAATTAGATTGAGTGAAAGAAAGATAGAAGCAAAGATAGAGGAAAAAATGAGAATGAAGGAAAGACTAGGATAAATAATGAAGCACGAGGAAGAAGAATGAAAAAGAAATAAAAGAATATAAGCAGAAATTGGAAATGTAAAATAGAAAAAGGAAAAAAGAAAGATTGGAAATTAAATGAAAATGATATATTACTGTTAAAGAGGGCGTTTGAGTAAAGTAGTAGTGTAGCCAAGATGGCGAGAGTTGTACGTTCAGTCATTGTAGTGTAACGCATATAAACGTATTTAAACGAAATCAGCAAGGAGATTATTATAACCTATTCATATAAAACATTGGCGCTCAACGGGCTCGACTCGCATTCATCGAGAAAGCAGCATACGTCCTGGTTTTGTCCGGAATTGCAAGATACGTGCTTCGACCACGAGACCGCCACCGGCGCAGCGCCCGGCTAGTCACGACACGTATACATCGTTTAGCATATTTCCACTTAGCAACGGTTCAAGATTTTCCGGTGGAATTATCTCGTCCCCTTGTGCGGTGATGTGCAAGTTGCCCCTGTGTTCACATAACCTCGTGACAAGGCATACAGGTTAACCGGCACGCGTCTCCAGGCAGCGCATGCACGGGAAAGCAGACGCGCGTACCGATGATCATCGCTCGATAGTAGGTTGTCGATACAGCAGAATTTGTCCTTTATCGGTAAGTCTTTTCAACGTGAGGCTGGCACAACAATAAGACAGGAACGCATTTGAGGTTACGTTGCCACAATGTCAGATTTAAGGAAATTAAAACAAACCAGAGCCCGCGTAAAAGGACAGATAACACGAATTGCAACCAGCATAGATGAAACAATTATAGTAGCACAAGCAACAGTTAAATTAAAGAAACTCGAAGATTTTTGGAATTTATTTGAAGAGGTTCAATTACAAATAGAAGACAATGAACCGGAAGATCCAGATCAACTTCAAGTGTTTCAAAGAGAATGCGAACTTGAAAGGCAATTATTTGAGGTTCGATATTTTGAAGCAGCGGCTAAAGCACAAGAAGTAATCGACAGAGGTACAACACAAGTACGAGAAGCACGCCACATGGAAATCAGAAACAACACGATACAGGGAAATGAAGCGGTTCAACATCGACGCAATAAACCCAAGTTACCTGAGATCAAGCTCTCAAGTTTCAATGGAGAATATACAAAATGGTTGTTTTTTAAGAACAGCTTTGAAACTACCATACATCAAGACAACGATTTGTCGGCCATGCAGAAACACCAATATCTCGTTGGAGTATTGGAAGGAGAGGCAAGAAAGGTCGTCGAGAGATTCACGATCAGTAATGAAAATTATGAGAACGCGTGGCAGTTACTTAAAGATACGTATGATAATCAAACGATGATAATTGAAACTCATTTGAATGAACTTTTGGATGTTCCAGTGATTTCAAAGGATAATAAGGCGGATTCATTAAGACAAATGATATGGCATATTCAGACACATATCGCATCATTAAAGGCGCTGTCACAACCAGTAGAATATTGGGATACCATTGTTATTCACGTCGCTAAGAAGAAGCTCGATTTTATAGAGCAACGAGATTGGCAGAATCATGTCAAGGATCGAACACCAGAAAACATGCCGACATTAACGGATTTTATAAAATTTTTGACAGAACGCAGTCATACGTTGAGAATGTTCGGACAAAATAAACCAAAGACAGTAAATACAAAACAGATATTACAGAAGAAAAAGAAAGAAGAAAGGGTCGTTTTAGCATCAACAGCCACGACAAGTAAGTGCAGGTTATGTAACGGAGATCATCTTATCTTCAAATGCGAAGAATTGCATAAATGTTCACCTAATGCAAGAAGAAAATTATTGATCGAGAAAGGACATTGCCTTAATTGTTTGAATCAAGGACACATCGCAAAAGATTGCAAGGCATCTTCGTGCAAGAAATGTGGAAGCAAGCATAACACAATGATTCACAGAGATGATACACTAAAAGAAAAAGAACATTCAGAATCAACGACGGTCGTCAATCATAGTGTGATTGCAACTAACGTACAGGATGTGACACGTATTTATGTTGCAGGAAAACATATGTTGCAAGTTATTCTTTCAACCGCTCAAGTGTTTGTACAAGACTCGGATGGAAATTTAGTGACATGCCGAGCTTTATTGGATCCAGGTTCACAATCCAATTTGATTACAGCCGATTTAGTGCAAAGGTTAAAATTGCAGCAGATAAAAAGAAACACAATTATTAGTGGCGTCGACAAGGTAACTAGTGAAGCAAATCATATTGTTCAGCTTTCTATTAAGGCGATACACAGCAATTACAAGGCGAGTATTGAATGTTTTGTTTTGCCGTCAATAACAGAGTTATTGCCTCAGTTGAAAATAAATGTAGAAAAGCTTGTTATGCTTAAGGATGTGCAGTTGGCAGATCCAACCTTTAATGAGCCTGGAAAAATTTACCTGCTTATTGGAGCGGCTTTGTATTGGAAAATTGTTATCGGTTCTCCTAGAAATTATATTGATGGACAGCCAGCATTGCAAAATATACGGCTTGGTTGGATTATAGGAGGAGAAGTAACAGTGAAATCGTCATGTGCAACGTCGACTTGCCTCACCGTGACCAACGCTCAATTGCAGCAACAGCTTCAGAGATTTTGGGAACAAGAAACGTTATCAGAAGGTCGTCTTTACACCGAGGAAGAGAAGCGTTGTGAGAAGCAATTTTTAGAAACAACAACGAGAGATGCTGATGGTAGGTTCATTGTGAGACTACCCGTTCGTCCAGGAATTATTCTTGGAGAATCTAGAAGTCAAGCACAGCGGAGATTCGAGCAATTAGAACGCAGATTAGTGAAACAGCCACAGATCAAGCAAGTATATTGCGAATTTATGCGCGAGTATGAAGAACTTCACCATATGATATTAGTTGAAGATTTGGAATCTTTGAAGAATAAGGAAAGTTATTTTATCCCTCATCAAGCAGTGGTTCGCCCGGACAGCGTAACAACCAAACTTCGGGTGGTGTTTGACGCATCAGCCAAGACCACTTTTGGTACGTCGCTCAATGACAAGTTAATGCCAAGACCTAATTTGCAAAAAGATCTTTTGCATATTACACTTCGATTTAGAGTTCATGAGTATGTTGTGACTGTGGACATTAAAAAAATGTTCAGACAGATTTTTATTCATCAAAAAGACCGAGTATTACAGCTTATCTTATGGAGAGAGGATGCAAGAAAACCATTGCGCGTATACCAGTTAAATACTGTTACATATGGTACTGCAAGTGCTCCGTACCACGCTATGAGATGCTTAAGGGAACTCGCCACCATTTACAAAAGGGAGTATCCGGCAGCAGCAAGGATACTCGAAGAAGATATGTACAGATAATATATCAACAGAAGCAAGAACAATACAAGAACTTGTTCAAATTTGTCAGCAACTTGAAGCCATTTTATTAAAGGGGCAATTTTGTTTGCATAAGTAGCGTTCCAATAATCCTGACGTCTTGCCGCAGTCAAGTAAGCAGCAAAGAATGGACAAGTTTTACACTTTAAACAAAGAAGAACCCCTGAAGACTTTAGGAATATTATGGGATTCAGCACAAGATCAGCTTCAGTATCAAGTAAAGATATCCAAGGACCAAGCAACGACTAAACGAGAGGTATTGTCCAGAATATCACAGATATTTGATCCTTTGGGCCTTGTAGGACCAGTACTTATCAAAGGAAAGCTTTTTATGCAAAAACTTTGGTCGGAGGCGATAGATTGGGATCAGCCATTATCTCAAGAACATATGATTGTATGGGATAGCTATTATTTATTTGTCTCAATTTAACGATTTTAGGGTTCCTAGAAACGTGAATCCTCAAAATATCAAAGATCGATTGATCATATTTGGATTTAGTGACGCTTCGGAGAAGGCTTACGGTGCTTGCATACGAGGTGTGTCCGAAAAGTAATGAGACTAAAAATATACCAGACCTAAGGGTGTTTGTACGGAGATTGTGAGGCAGGGTCACAGCTATCGCGGTCCCATGTAGACGACGAAACCCACCCTAACCTCGTACTAACACTCGTTGAGTCCGTGCACTAGTTTTTGTGGACTCCGGTCATTGACCCTCGTCGTGAGAAAAATGGAGGCTAACATAGAAAAACGTTATGCAATCAAATTTTGTGTTAAACTCGGTAAATCAGCGACGGAAACCATAGAAATGTTGAAGAAAGCATACGGCAGTGATTCCATGTCAAAAGCACAAATTTTCCGTTGGCACAAAACGTTCAAAGACGGTCGGGAAAGTGTCGAAGATGAACCCCGTTCAGGACGTCCTTCCATTACAACAACTGAAGAAAATGTGAATGCTGTTTTGTCCGTACTGAACCGTGATCGTCGGATGAATGTGAGAATGATCGCAGAAGAGGTGGGAATCAGTAAAACAATCGTTCATGAAATTATAACCGAAAAATTGCACATGCGAAAAATTTGTGCCAAACTCGTTCCCAAAAATGTGGGCGCTGATCAAATGAAACACCGTTTGCTCACAAGTCAGGAAATGTTGGACCGTTTGACGAATGAACCCGATTTCCTCGGAAAAGTGATCACAGGAGATGAAACATGGGCGTTTGAGTATGACCCCGAAACAAAAAGGCAAAGTGCTGAATGGCACACAAGTCAATCACCTCGTCCCAAAAAAGCTCGAATGAGCCAATCAAAACGATGCTTATTGTTTTCTTTGATTGTCGTGGAATCATCCACAAGGAATTCGTGCCACAGGGCCAAACTGTTAATCAAGCGTTTTATCGGGACGTTTTGGAACGGTTGAGAAAAAGGGTTGTGCGTGTGCGTCGTGAAATCGCACAATCATGGATCCTCCATCACGACAACGCTCCAAGTCACACGTCTTTGCTTGTGAGAGAGTTTCTCAATGGAAAATCAATTACCGTTCTCCCCCACCCACCTTACAGCCCGGACTTGGCCCCGTGCGACTTTTTTCTCTTCCCGAAGTTGAAATCTCACTTGAAGGGAAAACATTTCAGGACCATTGAGAATATTCAGAAAGCCGTGACTGATGCCCTAAACAGCCTGACGGAAAATGACTTCATTCATTGCTACAACGAATGGAAGAATCGTTGCGAGCGGTGTGTGCGCTCCCAAGGGTCATACTTTGAGGGAGATAATATTAATTTGTAATTTTGTTCAATACACGATTTTTTTAAAAAATCAGTCTCATTACTTTCCGGACATACCTCGTATATGTCGTGAGCACGGACAATCAAGATAACATTCATTCTTATCTTCTCTGCTCTAAGTCAAGAGTAGCACCTTTGAAGACGTTAACCCTACCCAGATTGGAGTTAGAAGCAGCTCTTTTGTTATCCAAGTTGTATAACATTGTCAAGATAGCATTCAACGACAAGATTGAGCAGGTTCGACTGTGGAGCGATAGTACCATCGTTCTCGGTTGGATAAAGACAGAGCCACAATCATTAAAAACATTTGTGGCGAATCGAGTACCCTGGATACAAGAAATGACAAAGGAAATAATCTAATATATATATTTATACATATATTCATATATGTTAGTTGTAAGGTAGACAAAATGATTAATTACAAGAGTAACAGATATATTAAATAGGACGTTCACATTAATATAATATTGAATATATTACCTAATACACCAGACATAATAGAAACTATAAAAAATAGATATTGAATAAAAATGTAATAATACATTAAACTCTCTTGTTACAAATTGTTTAGTCCATTGACTTGATTTATTCAATTAATTGTTCAAGTTGAATCTATCTACTTCTTTTTCATAATAAACCGTTCCAGAAAGTTGGTCATCATATCCTGGAGCTGGATAAACGCATAACTGTCATTAAAGGCATCATTGTCAAATATTCTTACAGTGAAATTTATATATTATATTTCGACACGCAATACATAGAGAAATATAGTTCAAAGATAAAAATTGAAGAATATTATTAACGTAAATAGTGGACTTCCACACCACCTTTGAGGTTCCACTAATGGCGCGTTAAGTTTTTTTAAGTGGACATTCTCCTGGAGCCCTATTATACCACATTATATTATGTTGGTTTTCAGTGTGTGATGTCAGCATTTCACTGATAAGAAATCGTTTGCACACATTTTGGTTTTCAGTGTGTGATGTTCAGCATTTCACTGACAAGAAATCGTTTGCACACATTTTGGTTTTCAGTGTGTGATGTTCAGCATTTCACTGACAAGATATCGTTTGCACACTTATTATTAATTCATGATGTTGTGTTCGTGATGTTTAAACTCTTACACATTTTAAAAAGTAATAGAACAAAACTTTCATCACTAATACTATCTGTAAAACCTCATTTATACATTTTCTGAAATATTATTATTGCATATTGTGACAGGTGGAAGGACCAACAATGTCATCTGCAGAATATAATTTTAGACTACTTTTTGGTTTTTTGGAAGGATTATTATACATTTTACCTGACATGAGAGATAAATGCTTTTCATTAATCTGCATGTCTAAAACAGTTTCTTTTCTTGCTTTCAATGCTGATTTTAAAACGCAAATAGCGTTTACAGAATCAGATGAAAGTTTATTTCGTTTTTTTGTTTTTATATCAGTTAATATTGAAAAAACTCTTTCTTCATCTGCATTGGAATTTGGAAGTGATCTTATAGCATTCAAGTAGTATAACTAAGCGGGTTCTGATCCACTTTTGGGGAGGGGGTAAGATAGGGCCTAACCCAGGTCAGTTATGACTCATGCGCGGTCCTAACCCATATCGGTTCTGAGTCAGCGGCGGTCCAAACCGGGGGCGGGTGAGGGAGGGGTATGACGTCACGAAGGGTATGTTTTATGACCCTGCGTCACTTTTCTATCTCTAATGTAGGGAAAATTTTCTAAGAATATGACGAACCGTCATATCTCTATTTGAGTGCCGACACTCGGCTGTTGGAATGTTTAACATGTTATAAGATGTAAAACATTTCAGCGGATAAGCGAAGTTGAGGGCATTTTTCAAACCTTATCATAATCTGCATGGTTCAGGTGATTGAGTGAGTGGTTATATGGGCAACCCGCTCCAAGTTCAATCCTGACATAGGTAAGTCATTTTTACATTACATCATATCGTCTAAACGTTTATCGCGAGTAGTACAGGACCTAGTATGGTATCATAATGCATTCGATAGCACGAAAAATATTTTTTTATCATAATGTACTCGATAGCATGAAAAAGTATTTTTATCTAAATCCTAAACTTTCTATCGGAAAATACAAAGGCGATATAGACTCGCTCGCTGTTGGAAGTTTATTACCTGCGATCCCAAATATTAACAACAAATCCCCTCCTCACCAAGTTCCATCTCCGACAAATTTTGAAACCAATCACTTGTCGCGCAAAGTCTCCACCCTCGCCTCTAACAAATCGCTAGCCCTACTCTTATTTTTTCTACGGGCTACATGCAAAAGATTTTATTCTTGCCCAAACAGTTGATCTTTGGTCGCGAGTAGTGCAAGTGTATTATAAGTGCAAGAAATAAGAACATGTGGGCCGCTTACCGAAGAGAAATGGAGCTGCAACAGCAGGCCTGTGGAAACATCGCGGATATCATAAAGGTCCGATACCCGCATACTGGGGTAAGTTACATATTCAAGAAACATTGTTTAACGTCTACATACTTTGTCTTTCATTTCCTATTTTATGTGTTTCAGTATATATGAGTGGGTGACCAGCCCTTAGAAGAAGTGCAATTATACCGCGAGGTCGGTATTAAATTCGATCCCTCACCGGTAAGTATATACATTCATCCGTACATACTTGCATACATACATACATTTATACTATTGTTGTTGTATCCTTTTTTCCAGATTATAGATCCAACCAATATTAATATCAAAGGATTTATAAACATTGAGAACGCGAAGTGGACACGGTGGGAGAGGAAGGGGAAGAGGGTTGATGTAGAAGACATTGACAATCTGTGGACGAGACAGGATGTCGACGATGACGACATATTCAACCTACGTAATTTATATGGAGAGGATGAATGGGCAGAAGAAAATTGGAACGATTGGGATGATATCGGTGAGTATTTTATTTATTCATTCTTTCTTTTTCTTTTACATATTTTTATAGTATGTTCTATGATTAATAAAATAATACACTTTTTTCAGAAGTTAATGATAGCAGTCAAATGACGATTGAGGAAGAGTTTCGAAAAAGACAAAGAAACGAGGAAGATATAGGTGAGTTTTTTATTTATTTTTACATAGTATTATATTGTGATATAACTACTAAACAATCGTTTTTCAGAAATGTTGTATGCACTAAAGAGGGCAAGGATAGAAGACGATGAGGAAGACGACGATGAGAAGGACGAGGACGAGGATGATGAGGAAGAGGAGGACGATGAGGAAGAGGAGAACGAGGACGACGAGAAGGACGAGGACGATGAGGAAGACGAGGAAGAGAAAGACGAGGACGATGAGAAGGACGAGGACGATGAGGAAGACAACGAGAAGGACGAGGAAGAGGACGATGACGACGATATAGATGAGTTTTAGAACTATCATACAACTGCGTTCAGAACAGAATAAATTCAGTTGCGATAGTTTCAGTAAATAATAAACGACTTTTGTTTCAGAAAATATATTTGATGATAGCATTGCAAGGCGCGTGCGATTCGCGGAGGAGAATGATATTGGTAAGTTTTGTTATTTTTCAATTTTTATTTTAACTAATAAGCGACTTTTGTAATTACAGAAATTATATACGAGAAGAGAGAGCGGAGCTAGAGGAGGAATTCGCTCGATTAATATAAGAACATTTTTTATGTATATATATATATATATAAAATTATATAAAATTATGTAAAATAAAAATTATATAAAATAAAAAAATTATATAAAAATAATACCATCCACATCAATTTATTCGCTACCTCCATCACCTCGTCCATTCTTTCGCATGCTAAAGACCTAATCTTGCGCTGTACTTTTGCTCATATCTTCGTTAAAATTGCAATATCGTTAAAAATCTTTTTGCTCCTAATTCTACACACTCTAAAGATTTGATTTCCATAAAAAAACGTTATAGAAAATAAATAAATAGAATTTTTTCTCTTTTACTGATAAAAAGATTTTTTTAAAAAATGACATCTATTTCGTCAGTAATACGGGATACTTCAAGATCCCCATAAAAATCACTCATGTCGGTAATATAGATGACTACAGCTTCCCTTTAAGAGTTAATACTTTGAATGTCTCATAGATGCACTCGTGTGAGGAAAATGGGAAATAGGTGTAGAAAAATAATATTACAATTTATGCTTAGAACAGTATTTTTATTAATAATAATAATAATATTTTTACAAGTTATATCTGTAGCTTGCTAAAAAATAGAGCCAACAGTTCACAATCTATAATGTGATTCTCATCGAAACAATCGCTGGCGCGTATGGCGTTCGATACATTTTTAGGGTTGGTGGACACCATGTTTGAAAATTGTGTGAACTTTATGTCGACTTTATCGACCATATGGTTCAAGCGGTCGAACATCAAATTGATACATCGGTCCAGGTTGAACATGGTGAAGAACGTCGATTCGGTCATCGCCAAACGTACGTTGGATGATTCCAGATATATGAGTTTTGTATCAGATACTGGACTCTCACTGATTCGCACCGTCAACGGTCCAACGCTGATAGGGCGGTCGCGAACATCCTTGCGGAGACGGTTCTGAATATCCCATCGCTGTTCGTAGAGTCCTTTCCACGTTTCGAGAGACAGGATCAACTCGTTCCCTCGATTATCTCCTATCGCAATCTCGACATAGCTCGACGGACCAACGTTGATGCCAATTTCCAAGTACTTATACCACATAGCCGTCAGTGCATATCGCCTGCTCAGTATGCGAATCGCGCGACGTGCGGGTAAAACGCTATGGAAAAAAATCATGAGTAAAAATACTTTCTTCATAAATTAAAAAATCAAAATATAAGACAATGGAGATTTCTGTAACTTACGTGGTACATTTTTTCGATGGAGTTTCAGCATCATGAGGCGGAACGTATGGAACGTAATAGTTCATGCTGCTGCTGCTCTCCTGACCGGTATACATTGCTGCTGGTTAGAATCGAGGTTTTTCACACGCTGTGGCAGATGTAAAACTGAATGTGCGCGAACACGTCTGAACGCGTATATATACAATTCTTTACCATAGGGAGGGGATTCTTTACCGCAACAGGGGAGTGGATTATCTAAACTAAACGTGTACAAACAGGTTCGAACGTGTATACGATTATTTACCGCAGGGGAGGGGATTCTTTACAACAATTGAGGAGGGGATTCTTTACTGTAAAAGAAGGAGAAAAGGAAGTAAAAAAATGGAAAACGTATTTTATACATAATATATTTTATTTTTTTGTTGAGACCACCAGTTGAACATTTTAAATACATTTTGCAAAGCGCAGTGTGATACATGTTTGTTACAACGTAAAGTGTGCATAACGTCCAGCTTATTCAACGGTGGTATGTCCTCGTAGTGAGCGTCAATAGTCTCGATGTAGATATCGTCATCCAGAAGCAGATTCCGCAACCATTCGCGTTTCTCGAGTCCCATGACATATACGATGGGTGGTGCTTCGTCATCGTCATCGTCATTGTCCATTACCGCCTTCGTGATCAAACGCCTGGCCCAGCAGTATGGAGTCGTTCCATCCTCCCATTGTATTCCATGATGATGCGCCGTCAGCCAAGAGGCTTGTGATCTCTCCGCTCTAGTGAGACCGCGCCATGGTCCGCAGGGTCCAAAAATGTAGTGAGAGAGAATATTTCCATTTCTCAGCACGGTAAACTCCTTCACGACAAAGTTTCCGCCGACGATGAAGCCTTGCAGATCCACAAATGTTGGTACGGACATGGCTGTTGTTGTATCAACGCGTCGAGAAGAAGACGACTACAATCGTTCTCGATGAATCGCAGATGTTTTATATATCAGGTTCTCGATGTTATCGCGCGCTTAAGTGATTCTGCGCACAACGTTGGTCAACGGGCTGTATTCGACCACGCGATCGTGTATGATGAGACAGTAGGCTGTAGTATTCGCCGGTATGTCTTCCATGCAGTCGAACTCTAATCGCACGTCGACGGTGGCAGTCTTCACAGATTCGCTTTGTCGCGAACAATCGATGACGGCAAAGGGACCGCAAAATCCAAATCTGTCGATGGGGAGAAACACCTCATCATGATTGCCTCCATAATACGATTTGTAAAACCGCGCGTACATATCATACAGGATGGCATATCTCTTCTTGTTGAAATCGAGGTTCAAATCGTCGTATGGATAAAATTCCGAGTTTAGATAAAGTTTCACGTTAGTTAATTTGCAATCGTCGAATCGAGTTATCGATCTCGTTATATTATTCTTTCGACCAGTTTGCAATGCAAAGATGACGTATCGCGGCTTCTCGAGTTACGTTGTTGCCTTGACGGTCCATGAATGCTTAGTCGTACTCTGCAGCAGAGGAAATTCTTGCAGATCCCACGAGCGGAAACTCATGCTCAGAAATCTTCCACTCTCCAGAGTTCGTAGCATAGCCAGTTTGTTGATCTCGTTCAATGCGACGTGGGGCATACGCCACTGTACTCTGAGTAATTCAATCTCGGGCTGGATCTCAGCATCTCCTCTTAGACAATTGTTGTCGTTGCGCGATCGTATGAGAATCAATTCATGACGTGCATTAATCACCACACGTCTGTAGTCTTCACAAAATCCCAGCAGCATGCTAAGCGGTACGCAAAAGTTGAAGTGACCCTCTTCGCCGTTTGAAAAATTCGTGATATCCCATCCAGCATTTTTCAACATCCCATTCCTTGATGCCGTCAGAGATACATAGTTTTTCAGAGTGGAGGTTATTCCAGCGTTTCTGCTGCGATCAATGTCCACACCGTTGAGTTCATAACGAATCTCATCGAACATGAACGCTACACAATTGTTCTCCAATACCACATGCTTATTCGCTGCGGGTTTCTTTATCGTTAATTTACCCTCGACGTAGAGAAAACTCTCGCATGGTAACGTATACAAATCTTGATGTTGTTAGGTATTTTCGTATCTCATCGCTGTATCCAAATGTTGTGTTGGCATATGGATTGTACGTGTGAGTCTCGATTTTAACGATGCGATCGTCAAAGATCGGCTTGTCCCTGATGTTGAGAATCTCTGTCATTTTAGATATTTCGTACTGCGAAACCCAAAGATCTCAAAAATGCAACGTTCGATGCGGTGAGCTTCCTTTTTTTATCAGGTTGTTGAGTTGTATTATCACTCGATACCGTAACAGCAGTTGACTTCCTCGGAAAAATATTACCTCTCGCAAAATTGTCGTTTAACACGAGCATCACCAACGCTTCCACGTTCTGTTACTCTTGCCGCCGCCGCCGCACGTGTAATCTAATGGTAATCTCCTCGCCGCGAAAATCGAGTAGTCGTCCTTCTTAATCTACAACGCGTATCGTTAACTCCGTAACGCTCCTGACGACGATCGGAAGGTAAATGATCTGCGCAGGCGTTTCTGATATTTTATATCCCGGTTCCACCCTCGGTGAGAATTCATGTATCGTGTGCACGCGTCTGCCATTACTGTATGCACCAGCAGTCACGCTGCATTCCACACGAATAATGTTTACATTCATTATTTTTATCGATACATCCGATTCGTGCCATTTTCCCGGTTGTAAGATACGATTCGCAGAGAATCCTAGCAGCGATCCTATGTTATTAGGTTTGCTGAAATTCACTCTGTTTGCGCACTTGATTTCACTCTTCATCGTGCTGTGATTAGCGCGCAGTACTATCGGATAATCATCATCGTTGTCGTCCACTCGTTTCGTTAGATGCGTGACGCTGCGCCGTGCACCATCGACGGGACGTTTCACATGTTGTGAGTGTATGAGCGTGCGTTTTAGATATTGGTTTATTGTGTTCAATTCATATGATCCATCGGGAATCGTAATCTCCATGTCGTCTTCACCAAAGTAGAATTTATTGTTCGAAGCGTTCATATTTGGTATCGTGTGATACGTTTCGAAGACAACCAGACCGAGTTCATAATCACCATCGCTCAAATCTATGACTGGAAAGTAGTTTGCCGTGAGGATACTGCTCCTCCCGGTCAGCGTAAGTGTCAGCGACATGATGAAGAAGAAACCATCCAGCGAATACTGAATATTCAAAGCACCTCGTTAGGCTTTAAATTCATATTGATCATCGACCGTTTGAAGAAACCTTAGACACATCTGTCCGCAGATACTCTGGTCATACGTTTGATATGATGTACGATTGTATTGAATCTTCACTGCATTGCCGCCAAGATATTGGACTAACTCCTTAGGCGGTTGAAGATTACCGAAACTGTCGAAATATAGGACGCGGTCGCCTCTCTTTGCATACGCTACCCAATGAGTACCGGGACTATCCGAATCATCCAAATTCACGATACTGCTCTCGTTTCGATGTACACTACTCATCGGTAACCCATTACGCATGAAAACACCGCGAAAGTATGGTATGTGCATGCGCCTTGCCAGTTGATCCAATTGTAAATTGCTGGTTACACCCATAGGCATCTTTATCGCCTTTTTGACGTTTTTTTTTCTTCTTCGTTACTGCGCCCTGTCCTCGTTTGTACGGGGCGAGATACAGTCCGCGACCTTCCATTGCGCGATGGTGACACTGCATTTCTTGCAGTTGACGCTGCACGGCTTTGTTGTCGTTCACCGCTTTAGCGATCCCCGCTGCCCCGGCGGCCAACGATCCGAGCGCACCCAACATCGGTAGAATCGGCAATACACCGCCGCGTTTCGCTATCGGAAGTATCCGTTGCTTCGTCGTTCTTTTCTTCGTCGTCTTCTTCTTCATCGTCCTTAGACCCATACCGAACTTCGTCTTGGCCTTCATCGCTGCCCAGACAGCCGTGAGGCGAGAGGCGGAACGTATGGAACGTAATAGTTCATGCTGCTGCTGCTCTCCTGACCGGTATACATTGCTGCTGGTTAGAATCGAGGTTTTTCACACGCTGGCAGATGTAAAACTGAATGTGCGCGAACACGTCTGAACGCGTATATATACAATTCTTTACCATAGGGAGGGGATTCTTTACCGCAACAGGGGAGTGGATTATCTAAACTAAACGTGTGCAAACAGGTTCGAACGTGTATACGATTATTTACCGCAGGGGAGGGATTCTTACAACAATTGAGGAGGGATTCTTTACTGTAAAAGAAGGAGAAAAGGAAGTAAAAATGGAAAACGTATTTTATACATAATATATTTTATTTTTTGCTGAGACCACCAGTTGAACATTTTAAATACATTTTGCAAAGCGCAGTGTACATGTTTGTTACAACGTAAAGTGTGCATAACGTCCAGCTTATTAAGTGGTATGTCCTCGTAGTGAGCGTCAATAGTCTCGATGTAGATATCGTCATCCAGAAGCAGATTCCGCAACCATTCGCGTTTCTCGAGTCCCATGACATATACGATGGGTGGTGCTTCATCGTCGTCATCGTCCATTACCGCCTTCGTGATCAAACGCCTAGCCCAGCAGTATGGAATCGTTCCATCCTCCCATTGTATTCCATGATGATGCGCCGTCAGCCAAGAAGGCTTGTGATCTCTCCGCTCTAGTGAGACCGCGCCATGGTCCGCAGGGTCCAAAAATGTAGTGAGAGAGAATATTTCCATTTCTCAGCACGGTAAACTCCTTCACGACAAAGTTTCCGCCGACGATGAAGCCTTGCAGATCCACAAATGTGGTACGGACATGGCTGTTGTTGTATCAACGCGTCGAGAAGAAGACGACTACAATCGTTCTCGATGAATCGCAGATGTTTTATATATCAGGTTCTCGATGTTATCGCGCGCTTAAGTGATTCTGCGCACAACGTTGGTCAACGGGCTGTATTCGACCACGCGATCGTGTATGATGAACAGTAGGCTGTAGTATTCGCCGGTATGTCTTCCATGCAGTCGAACTCTAATCGCACGTCGACGGGTGGCAGTCTTCACAGATTCGCTTTGTCGCGAACAATCGATGACGGCAAAGGGACCGCAAAATCCAAATCTGTCGATGGGGAGAAACACCTCATCATGATTGCCTCCATAATACGATTTGTAAAACCGCGCGTACATATCATACAGGATGGCATATCTCTTCTTGTTGAAATCGAGTTCAAATCGTCGTATGGATAAAATTCCGAGTTTAGATAAAGTTTCACGTTAGTTAATTTGCAATCGTCGAATCGAGTTATCGATCTCGTTATATTATTCTTTCGACCAGTTTGCAATGCAAAGATGACGTATCGCGGCTTCTCGAGTTACGTTGTTGCCTTGACGGTCCATGAATGCTTAGTCGTACTCTGCAGCAGAGGAAATTCTTGCAGATCCCACGAGCGGAAACTCATGCTCAGAAATCTTCCACTCTCCAGAGTTCGTAGCATAGCCAGTTTGTTGATCTCGTTCAATGCGACGTGGGGCATACGCCCACTGTACTCTGAGTAATTCAATCTCGGGCTGGATCTCAGCATCTCCTCTTAGACAATTGTTGTCGTTGCGCGATCGTATGAGAATCAATTCATGACGTGCATTAATCACCACACGTCTGTAGTCTTCACAAAATCCAGCAGCATGCTAAGCGGTACGCAAAAGTTGAAGTGACCCTCTTCGCCGTTTGAAAAATTCGTGATATCCCATCCAGCATTCTTCAACATCCCATTCCTTGATGCCGTCAGAGATACATAGTTTTTCAGAGTGGAGGTTATTCCAGCGTTTCTGCTGCGATCAATGTCCACACCGTTGAGTTCATAACGAATCTCATCGAACATGAACGCTACACAATTGTTCTCCAATACCACATGCTTATTCGCTGCGGGTTTCTTTATCGTTAATTTACCCTCGACGTAGAGAAAACTCTCGCATGGTAACGTATACAAATCTTGATGTTGTTAGGTATTTTCGTATCTCATCGCTGTATCCAAATGTTGTGTTGCATATGGATTGTACGTGTGAGTCTCGATTTTAACGATGCGATCGTCAAAGATCGGCTTGTCCCGATGTTGAGAATCTCTGTCATTTTAGATATTTCGTACTGCGAAACCCAAAGATCTCAAAAATGCAACGTTCGATGCGGTGAGCTTCCTTTTTTATCAGGTTGTTGAGTTGTATTATCACTCGATACCGTAACAGCAGTTGACTTCCTCGGAAAAATATTACCTCTCGCAAAATTGTCGTTTAACACGAGCATCACCAACGCTTCCACGTTCTGTTACTCTTGCCGCCGCCGCCGCACGTGTAATCTAATGGTAATCTCCTC
This sequence comes from Ooceraea biroi, assembly GCF_003672135.1. Classification (NCBI taxonomy): domain Eukaryota; kingdom Metazoa; phylum Arthropoda; class Insecta; order Hymenoptera; family Formicidae; genus Ooceraea; species Ooceraea biroi. Next base: position 11,133,817 of record NC_039507.1, read on the forward strand.
GCCGCGAAAATCGAGTAGTCGTCCTTCTTAATCTACAACGCGTATCGTTAACTCCGTAACGCTCCTGACGACGATCGGAAGGTAAATGATCTGCGCAGGCGTTTCTGATATTTTATATCCCGGTTCCACCCTCGGTGAGAATTCATGTATCGTGTGCACGCGTCTGCCATTACTGTATGCACCAGCAGTCACGCTGCATTCCACACGAATAATGTTTACATTCATTATTTTTATCGATACATCCGATTCGTGCCATTTTCCCGGTTGTAAGATACGATTCGCAGAGAATCCTAGCAGCGATCCTATGTTATTAGGTTTGCTGAAATTCACTCTGTTTGCGCACTTGATTTCACTCTTCATCGTGCTGTGATTAGCGCGCAGTACTATCGGATAATCATCATCGTTGTCGTCCACTCGTTTCGTTAGATGCGTGACGCTGCGCCGTGCACCATCGACGGGACGTTTCACATGTTGTGAGTGTATGAGCGTGCGTTTTAGATATTGGTTTATTGTGTTCAATTCATATGATCCATCGGGAATCGTAATCTCCATGTCGTCTTCACCAAAGTAGAATTTATTGTTCGAAGCGTTCATATTTGGTATCGTGTGATACGTTTCGAAGACAACCAGACCGAGTTCATAATCACCATCGCTCAAATCTATGACTGGAAAGTAGTTTGCCGTGAGGATACTGCTCCTCCCGGTCAGCGTAAGTGTCAGCGACATGATGAAGAAGAAACCATCCAGCGAATACTGAATATTCAAAGCACCTCGTTAGGCTTTAAATTCATATTGATCATCGACCGTTTGAAGAAACCTTAGACACATCTGTCCGCAGATACTCTGGTCATACGTTTGATATGATGTACGATTGTATTGAATCTTCACTGCATTGCCGCCAAGATATTGGACTAACTCCTTAGGCGGTTGAAGATTACCGAAACTGTCGAAATATAGGACGCGGTCGCCTCTCTTTGCATACGCTACCCAATGAGTACCGGGACTATCCGAATCATCCAAATTCACGATACTGCTCTCGTTTCGATGTACACTACTCATCGGTAACCCATTACGCATGAAAACACCGCGAAAGTATGGTATGTGCATGCGCCTTGCCAGTTGATCCAATTGTAAATTGCTGGTTACACCCATAGGCATCTTTATCGCCTTTTTGACGTTTTTTTTCTTCTTCGTTACTGCGCCCTGTCCTCGTTTGTACGGGCGAGATACAGTCCGCGACCTTCCATTGCGCGATGGTGACACTGCATTTCTTGCAGTTGACGCTGCACGGCTTTGTTGTCGTTCACCGCTTTAGCGATCCCCGCTGCCCCGGCGGCCAACGATCCGAGCGCACCCAACATCGGTAGAATCGGCAATACACCGCCGCGTTTCGCTATCGGAAGTATCCGTTGCTTCGTCGTTCTTTTCTTCGTCGTCTTCTTCTTCATCGTCCTTAGACCCATACCGAACTTCGTCTTGGCCATCGCTGCCCAGACAGCCGTGGAGGCGGCTCTCTCTCCCAGAGTCGAATCCCTCGCGAAAACACGTTCTCGCGCTCTCTTGGCGAGTATCCTATCCGCCGCGTGTCTCTCAGTGAGATCCCTATTCCGAGGATACGCTATGTCGTGCTCGCGGCACGCTGCGTCCAATGGATTTATACCCGGATCACCTCTGGCTAACCGTTTCGCGAGTCGCGTACCCGGACCGCAAAACTGATAGCCGGGGATGTGCAGCTCGAAAGGAAGCGCGTTTATCGCACGATTCAGCAGACTTCCGCCTCTCACTGATTCGTTCGTCGCGAGCGCTGACATTCACAACAATTCCTGATCAACGGTGCCGGACCGTCGATGTGCGTTTGTTGCCACGGTTGATTGTAATGTTCGTAACAACGGCGGTAAGTCTGCACCTCTGCATCCACCTTTATATGTTCCGGGAGCTTGTTCCACACGTGTTCGATATAGTTCCCACACACTTGCAGTAGAACTACCTTTGGCACAAATTGTAACTGCTCAGCGGTTAAATCAAGTATATTGGAAGGACTCGTCAGTGTGACAAACATTTTGACACTGAGCGATCCGCGGTTTCACACACCTATAAATACGAGTGTGACTCCGCACCTAGCAGTGGCAAAATGAGATTCGTGCGGCAACCATTGACGATACGGGTTACAAACTGCGACGACAGATTACGACAGATGGGTGACAATGAGGCGATACGTAAACATGGCCCGATGCTGCCGACCACTATACGCGCGATCATCTGCGGTCCCTCGAACTGCGGTAAAATCAATGTTCTGATAAGCTTACTGGAAAGTCCACACGGTGTACGTTTCGAGAACGTGTACGTGTACTCGAAGTCGTTACAGCAGCCGAAATATCAGTACCTAGAGAATCTGATGACGTCAATCGATGAAATCGGTTACTTTACGTTCTCCAATAACAGTGACGTCATTCCACCGTGCGAGGCACGTCCAAACTCGATCTTCGTCTTTGATGACGTGACGTGTGATAAGCAAGATACGGTGAGAGAATACTTCTCAATGGGACGTCATTCGAACGTCGACTCCTTCTATCTATGTCTGACGTATGCGAGAATACCGAAACATCTTATACGCGACAACGCGAACCTGCTGATCCTGTTCAAACAGGATGGTACCAACTTGAAACACGTGTACAATGATCACGTGAATACCGACATGCCGTACGGTGATTTTTGTTCATTGTGTCACAGTTGTTGGCAACGCGAGTATGGATTCTTAGTGATAGACAAGGATAGTGCGCTTACTAACGGGTGGTACAGAAGAGGATTTAACGAATTTGCGGTACCGCAGAGCGGTTAGTCGTTGTCGATATCCTGTCGGGGTGAAACGCGAACGATCGACAACATGGTTGGGAGCAGCGATATTCGTGAGCGTGAAAAAATCGCGAGGGCAATTGAGAAAACGAGCGAATCAATCCGCAAGAAACATCATGCTCTGAAGACCGGTATGATCGATGACGATATTGCTGTGAGGACACATCTCGGACCTATTATCGAACCACTGCAAAAGATCGTTGACAACTCGAGCACGCGCGTGGTGAAGGACGTGGCGGTTGAAGTACCCCGCACCCTGAAGCGCGAGCCGGACGTAGGGCTTGAAATACTACGCGCCCCGAAGCGTGAGAAGAAGAATGTGATAAGGAGTAGAGTAAAGAGGAAACTAGTGAACGGCTCGTCGGATCGCGAATCACATAAATCGAAACAGCCTCGAACCGAATCGAGCGATGCACCGGATGCGCCAACGATAACCTCTACGCCGCGTACGACGATCCAACCGCCGATGAATCTTCCAACCGAGGACGAGAACGTTTTCGAAACCACGAACGAATCGTTCGCAACGTCCGTTCAACGAGAAGTACAAACGCCAGAGGGTCAAGAAGCGTTGCGAACTCAATTGGGTCCACTGGGCCAAAAGTTCATCGGGGCTGTCATACGCGGTGACAAAGACATAGATAACGTTTACGGAGTTTATTTGAGCAACGATGGAATGAAGTTCGGTTGTAAACCGTTCGACGTAGACCATGAAGATCACATAATTCTCGACAATGTTCGATACAAAGGTACACCAGGTCTTTACGAGCTGGTTTTCAAGAGAATTCCCGATGACATCGCGTACACGGTTGACGATTTGGAAAAGTACAGGAGCATGTTGCTGGTGACGAACGCGTATAAACGCGATCACAGCGCGCGATGTCAGGTAAAGAGTAACAGGGGACACAAGTACAAATACATAATCGCATCGTTACTACCAACTGAACCTAAGACGAAATCCGGAAGAGGATTACCCCGCGCTATGACACTGAACGACAATGCGATCGATTACGTGCACTGGGACGATCCCAACGAGCTGGTAGAGAGTCTACGATTGCTCAACGCTTCGCGTCAGGCCGAAAACAACTCTCACGACAACGAGATGCTGTCGATCATCGAGGAACTTCGAGAAGCTGGTCTCATAATAAATTGACTCGTGTATCGTCAGGATGACTCAATCCGTCGACGTCACTCACATCGAACGTGTATCAAACGTGTATAAACGGCTCAACAACGACTAACGAACGTGTTTGAACGTGTATCGAACGTGTATAAACGGCTCAACAACGGCTAACGAACGTGTTTGAACGTATATCGAACGTGTATAAACGGCTCAACAACGTGGAACGAACGAGTCAAGAACATGGAACGAACGAGAACGCAAGTTTTAAGAACGTGGAACGAACTTCGCGAGGCTGATATCATTATAAATTGAACGTACCATTGAGCACGTGAGTCAATCGAGCGGTGTTACTTGTAACGCGAAGATGACGATCAACGAGTCTGAAACGTTATTGCAGACGAGTGATAACATTGCTACGAAATCTAATATGGAGAAGAGCATCGATACTTTAGGAGTTAAACATGAAGAGCTCGAGAAGGAAATCATCGATATGTAGAAAAAAATCGCCATGTTAGATTTCTACCGAGACAGTGTTGACCGGAAAATAGACAGAAGAGTCGCTGAATTAAATGAAAAAATAGATAAGATGGATAAAAGATTCCCTACCGTTTACAGTACGTTTATAAGTCATGTGTCAAACAGAATCAACGATACAGAGGTAGGCTTCATTGAGCGTTTCCAAAACGTTAACACCCGTTTGGATGCATATCAAAAGAATTCAACGATGGAACACGAAGCATGAAGCATGAGCAAGAAGAGATTAATGCAGCTCAAAAACAATTTAACGATATGATATGGGGGGAAAGATCGGTCATTGTGAGATCGTTGACGAGGCATAAAATGCTATAACGGAGCTCCGATCGAAGCATCCGAAAAATTAAATATAAACGCAACAGTGTATTGGAAAACAACGTCATTACGAGCTGATTGGTCGATAGCTCTTTACTCTCTACGATATGACATCGGTGAAATCTGCTGTCAAATGTTTCGAAAAGCGTCGACTCGTCGAAGAACTACATGCACCAGCGAGAAGGAATTTTCCACGAAGACGCGTCATTGTGTGTGGATTTGACGATCTGTGGCAAGCTGACCTCGTTGAGATGCGTCCGTATTCTCATGTCAACAGAGGATACTATTATATACTTACTGTCATCGACGTGCTGAGCAAGTACGCATGGGCCGTGCCACTCAAGAGCAAAGGTGGAAGCGAGGTAGCTGCTACGATCGCCGGGATAATTCGAGAGAGTAAGAGATATCCGAAAAACTTGCAAACCGACCAGGGAAAGGAATTTTACAATACTGACGTACAACGACTCATGCGGAAACATAACATCAATCACTACTCCACGTATTCGGTGTTGAAAGCTTCGATCGTCGAGCGACTCAACCGAACGTTGAAGAATAACATGTGGAAGATGTTTACGCTCAACAGAAATTACAAGTGGGTCGACGCGCTACCGCGGCTCGTTGCGGAGTACAACACCCGAAAACATCGAACGATCGGCATGCAACCCGCCGATGTTACCTCCGCGGACGCTGAGAGACTCTTGAGTATGGTGTACAGTGCGATAAAGATAGCGGGTCCAGTCAGATTCAAAGTAGGCGACTCGGTACGCGTCAGCAAGTACAAGACGGTCTTTGAAAAGGGCTACACACCAAATTGGACCACCGAGGTGTTTAAGATCGTCAAAGTGCAACATACCAATCCCGTGACCTATATATACTCGAGGATTATCGTAGAAAATCTATCTCTGGAGCATTCTATGAGCACGAGTTGCATCGTGCGAGGTATCCGGACGTGTATCTCGTGGAGAAAGTACTGCGCAGGAGAGGTGACAAGGTCTATGTGAAGTGGCTGGGATTCGATGGATCGCACAATTCATGGATACACAAGAACAATGCTGTTTAATACATTTATTTCTTTCTTCACAAACATAAGGATATATAACAATATGATGTATACAATATATGAAAATATAAGAAAATACAATGAAATACAACTCTTTATTATTATCCTATGATACATATTTTATAACGGTACGCGGTAATGTCCCCATGGTAAGGTGTTTGTAGACTTGGGTACGATGTATCGTTTATCGTCATGCGGACTCAGAGCGATTTTCGTCTCGTGAACGGTGTACACGTTATGCAGCTTTGACTGTATACGGGATTGGTCTCGAATCATTTCTATGCGGTCTTTCAAACACTGCATGTAATCGTCGAACGTTATTGTTCGTGCGACTACATTGGTCTTAACACCTTTCGCTTTCTTCGTATCTTTTTTACCATCTACCTTCAAAGCGTACATTTTCGCTCTAAGTCCGACGAATTCGGTCATTATCGCGCCATTGTTCTTATCTTTCATTAAACCAGGTACTTTTTTGTTCACGAGCGGAATATTATATATGTTGTCGGACGCGTAATCGCTTGTATCGAATCTCGGAATGTCGCGTTTCATTTGCTCGTATACATCATCACATTCGATATGGTAAATTAAACTATCGGTATCCATGTACACAACTTTGCATTTATCATGATAAAGAGGTAACATGTACTCGTGATGAAACTCGTACAAACAGACCTTGGATATATCGAGGATGCACATATCCACGTAGATCGGTTTGCTGAACTTCACCTCGAGCTTACGCATTTCAATCGCGACCAGGTTTTCCGAAAAGACGCTGCGACTATGGAAATTCGGTTTCGCGATCATTGCCTCCGCGCCGTACCTTCCGTTCCATTTCGCTAACAGATTTACATCCACGTGATTGCGCACGTTCTCCATGGTTTTTTCGAATACCGCGTTATTCATCAGTTTATATAAATTTTTCTCGAAATCATTTTTAGCTGCTGCCCTAAATCGCGTGTTCAGTTCGATGTACTCGCGGAGCCATGGAGATTGTGCAAATTGTAAGACGCGATGAATTTTTGTGACGCGAAGACCGTGACACGTACACTGTTGTAGATTGCGGTAATGAATGACGTACCGCTTCTTATCGCATAAAGTTGCGAGCAACTTATCCTGCCGTTTGCCTGGCAGCTTATCGCGCGTCGGACAGAACGGTAGGTCAGCGTGCGCGTCATGGAGATGTCGCGGATACTCGAGATCGACTTCGAGTACGTATCCTTTTGGCGAATCGGGAGTGACAGCGATCACGTTGAAATTGGAAGTGTCATCGACCCATCGAAAGTTCGCATAGGGCAGTGGTTGACACATTGCCCATCCGTATAAATTATTAACATCAAAGTACATTAAATAAGATGAAGGTTTCGATGGGTCGTACGACTGCATGTACTTATTGTTAGCTTGCGCGTACCTGTGTGAACATTGGCTCAGGCCGCCGCGTATACCACGTTCTACGAAAAATTTCCTTCGCGTAATAACGAGGATCATGTTCACTATTGTTGTACCACGATATACCACCGAATGTGTATTCTTTACTTTTCTCTCTCTTGCATTTTTCAAATATCTGTTTGCATACTTCCTGTTTTATGTGATGGGGCCAGTCAAAGGCAGGTTCACTATGAATAATGACACCTTGTCTAGTGAAACGTTCACTGGTTCCACGTATTCCGAGTTCACGATCGCGTAGGAACTGTACTGGCGATACGTGTTGTGCATTTGTGAGCTTTTTCCGCCTTCCTTGTGGGCTTTCGAGAACATCGATGATATCTTGCTTCATTTCGACATCGCCTATTTCAATGTCGTCGCTGTCAGAGTCGAAATCCATTTCTTCTCGGTGAAGTTGTTTTCACTGCACTTGTGATCGTCCAAAGATCGAATAACTGAATGGGAAACAAATCTTTTGCATGTAGCCCGTAGAAAAAATAAGAGTAGGGCTAGCGATTTGTTAGAGGCGAGGGTGGAGACTTTGCGCGACAAGTGATTGGTTTCAAAATTTGTCGGAGATGGAATTTGGTGAGGAGGGGATTTGTTGTTAATATTTGGGATCGCAGGTAATAAACTTCCAACAGCGAGCGAGTCTATATCGCCTTTGTATTTTCCGATAGAAAGTTTAGGATTTAGATAAAAATACTTTTTCATGCTATCGAGTACATTATGATAAAAAAATATTTTTCGTGCTATCGAATGCATTATGATACCATACTAGGTCCTGTACTACTCGCGATAAACGTTTAGACGATATGATGTAATGTAAAAATGACTTACCTATGTCAGGATTGAACTTGGAGCGGGTTGCCCATATAACCACTCACTCAATCACCTGAACCATGCAGATTATGATAAGGTTTGAAAAATGCCCTCAACTTCGCTTATCCGCTGAAATGTTTTACATCTTATAACATGTTAAACATTCCAACAGCCGAGTGTCGGCACTCAAATAGAGATATGACGGTTCGTCATATTCTTAGAAAATTTTCCCTACATTAGAGATAGAAAAGTGACGCAGGGTCATAAAACATACCCTTCGTGACGTCATACCCCTCCCTCACCCGCCCCCGGTTTGGACCGCCGCTGACTCAGAACCGATATGGGTTAGGACCGCGCATGAGTCATAACTGACCTGGGTTAGGCCCTATCTTACCCCCTCCCCAAAAGTGGATCAGAACCCGCTTAGTTATACTACTCATTCAAAAGAGATTTAAGGTTGGGATATTAATCACTGTTATTGGAATCTTGACATTTTTAAATTTCTTTCCACATATTATCAAAATTTAATTTAGAAAGACTTTGTTTCTCTTCCATTGTAAAATGTAATGATAATGCAAACCACTCTTCCTTTAATGCTTTTTCATCAAAACCGCCAATAGTGTTGGCTATGAAAGAGACATCAATTAATGATTTTTCTCTATTAATATCAAATAAAGTCGTAAAGGGACGTAAAACTTTTAATTTTGATAAAAATAAATCATTGATGTACTTTTCTGAATTTCTTGTGCAGCAGTCACATAAAATGCTAAACAGTTCTCTTGAACTGTTGTAACAGTATCTATGTGTCCTTGCACCATTAAGTCATGAAGATATTCATCGCAATCTGAGCCCAAAGTAATATCATGAAGAGCTTTTTGATTCTCCTTTACAGAAAATACAATATTGTTGATTGGAGATTTCAAATGCTCTTGTGTCAAAAAATATTTGCACACTTGCAAGAGAAAGTTTACAGATTGTGAGTGCAATAAATGAATTCTCGTTTCTACAGCTTGAAAAAATGCATTAAAGGAATTAAATAAATTAAAAATGTATTTAAAAAAAAAATACGCTTTTGTGTCAACGTTTTTCATTATTGACAATAAATACTCGCCAGACTTTGATTTCTCACTCATTACCATTTCAGAAAGAAAATATATTATTGTATCCCAACCTTCAAGAAATCTTGTAACACACGAGTGATGAAAAAGCGACCGTGTATTACATAATTTTAAAATTTTACGATTGTTGTCCTGAAAACAATCACGAAATTCTTGATAAATAGCTGAACGGGGGAGATTACGATTTCTGAGGCCCCTCGATTTGACCGTTGATTCTTCATCTATCGGCTATTACAAAGCGAATTTGAAGAGTGACAAAAGTCGATTTTCCCCTTAGTTGCCGAGTAAAAACGTTATTTAAATAGTAAAGATCGCAAAAGTTTTTACTGTATATCTCCGAAAATAGTGATTTGAGGAAAAAGTTTTAGGCAAAAAATGAAACCACTAAAAAACCCTATAAAAAAGGTTATATGCATTATTTACATAAACGCTTTATTTTGGCTGTTGTGTTAGAAAATAGTAATTTTAACGGTAAAACTGCTGTTTAGGGGACCCACCTCCGATGACCTTGACCGTGACATATGTTGTGTAGGTCACTCAGGAAGGTGTTCTCTATAACATATGTCAAGGTCAAGGTCATTGGAGGTGGGTCCCCTAAACAGCAGTTTTACCATTTTAACTTATAAAGGGCTGGTATTTTTCCATTGAAATAAATTTTGGTAAATATGAAGAAGAGCTCCTTACCGGGATCCGTGCCGTGTATGTACCAGGTGATCAAAATCTGTATGGTAAAATCTATTACACTAGCTCCGTCGGGGGGGAGGGGCTTCGCCCCTCTCCCCCGTCCTCCCACGAAGCGGGCTGAAAACCGCGCATGCTCGGTCAGTGTGTGCTACGCCTGTAGACCAGTAGATGAGTAGACTGTCGGTATGACAGATTTTCTTACCCCGAAACTATCACTTTTTAACACTTTGTAACTTTTTTTCTAGTTGAGAGCGACGATTTTAACTTTCAAATTCGTGTTTACGCACTTAAATGTATTAAAAATTGTTATTTTTTACATAACAGGCAAAATAATAGGTTTATGAAAAAAATGCATATAACCATTTTTATAGGGTTTTTTAGTGGTTTCATTTTTTGCTTACAACTTTTTTTCCTCAAATCAATATTTTCGCAGATATACAGTAAAAACTTTTGCGATAATTACTATTTTAATAACGTGTTTACTCGAAAACTAAGTGGAAAATCAACTTTTGTCACTCTTCAAATTCGCTTTGTAATGGCCAATAGATGAAGAATCAACGGTCAAATCGAGGGGCCTCAGAAATCGTAATCGTGCCGCCGAATGTTTCGGACTGCTATTAATATAAGTAGCGATTTTATGCAACAATTCCTCGCAATGTTCAGGTATCTTTGAACATGCAGCATGTGCAACCAATGCAGCAGAATAGCAGGGACAGGAAAAAAGAGCTTTTTGCACATTTCTTCTAATTTTCTTTTAAAAGATAAATGTTTTCCTGTCATGACAGATGCATTGTTACATGATAAGGCAACAATATTTGAAAATGGAATTTGGAACTTCCACATTTCAGATTTAAATGCATAGAATAATTTCTCTGCACTACAATCCTTCGCGTCAATATTTATTAATTTTAGTAATTGCGAGCGAATGTCTAGCGTTTCAGGATCAACAAATCGTACAAGAAACGTCATCCATTTTTCATTACAAATATCAGACGTTTCGTCAATGAAAATTGAAAATTTAGTATTTTGAATGCTGTTGACCACACGATCCGTCTCAACTGGACATAGTACATTCGAAATAACTTTGTTACATTTTGTTCTACCCATTGTTATATTTTCTAACACTTTAGTATTTTTACCTACATATTGAAAAAGACGGAGCATATTTTTTGCAGTTTTATACGGAATATTATTTTCCACAATAAACGCCGCTACTAGAATTTCTGATGATTTCTTACGTTCTTCAAAGGAGAACACACATTCCTCAGTTACATCATCTTCATTAGAAATGTTTGTTTCTACTCCATTTTTTTTACATAGATCTATGTGTTTTTTTGTCTCTACATGATGAATGATTTGCGATATACTACCATGATGTGATTTATCACAAATTAAGCAAAAAAAGGAATTTTCGTCATGTGACACTTCACGCAACCATGGCTTAAATTCCGCGATGTCTAACCATTGTTGCTGAAACTTTGATTTACGCTGTATTTCTCTTTTAGAATGTACATCATCATTATTTAATAATAGTGATGTATTTTCTTTTATGTTTTTTTTATGGGAGACAGATTCTGCATGTCTTAAGACATGTGATGATGAGCACGAGAAAGTTTTATTACAAATTGCACAATGACAAAGGCTCTCATCATGTGACACTTTACGTATCCAAGATTTGTATCGATCATCGTGAAGCCAAGCTTCCAAAAATATCCGCTTATCCTTTTTTCTTAAGTTCTCAACCATTTCACTATGTAAACAATACGAAGAATATAAGAATATATATATATATAAACGTTCGACTACGGGCATACTTATTATACTTTTCAGAGTTCTTTTCCAATAAAAGTTTAGCTACATTAATCGTTCTGATTTGACCTGTAGTCGAACGTTTTCCTGTCCTAGATACATCCAGCTCTTCGTATTGCGACAAACTATCAAGCAACTGAGTGAAATTTCAGTGGCATCCAGGATGGCATTGTCCGAAAGGGAAAGAATTACTTTACTGATGATGCGAGGATATGGTGACCGCGTTAGATCCTATGAACAAGTAGCTGCTTTATTTAACAATAATTATCCAGATCGTGAACCAATTGCGAAGTCTACAGTCCAGAAAACGGTCATTCGATTTGATGAAACAGGATCCGTCAAGGACCGACAACGCACTGGCAAACCAAAATTAGCAACAAACTTGGATAAGAGTTTAGAAGTGATGCAAACATTCGTCGAAAATCCTCATTCTACTGTGAGGAAGGCAGCACAGGCGCATGATATTAGTACAATGTCCATTCATCGTATTTTAGTGAAAGAGAAATGGCATCCTTTCAAAATTAAAATCACTCAGGAGCTATCGGAAGATGATTTTGATCGAAGAAATGAATTCTGCGACGAAATGATGCGTCGATACGATGATAATAATAACTATTTTGATCACATAATTTTTTCCGACGAAGCTTCTTTTGAATTAAACGGAGCGGTAAATCGGCATAATTGCCGATATTGGAGTGATGAAAATCTTCACTGGATGCGTGATCTCCGCACGCAGTATCCCCAAAAACTTAACGTTTGGGCGGGTTTTTGTGAACGTGGTATTGTCGGGCTATTCTTCATTAATGGGAATTTGAACGCGGCGATCTATCAGGAGCTATTGCAAAATGAAGTCATCCGCTCTTGAAAATATGTTTGATGGGAACATAGAAAATATTTGGTTCCAACAAGATGGTGCAGGGCCACACTATGCAGTAGCAGTACGGCAATTTTTGGATAATACTTTTCCAAATCGATGGATAGGAAGACGTGGTCAAATAGAGTGGCCTGCTAGATCACCAGATCTTACACCTGTCGATTATTTTTTTGGGGGATATCTTAAAAATAATGTATACGAAACAAAACCTGCCAACCTTATGGACCTTAGGGAACGTATAATACAGCAAAGCGATCTTATCTCGGCAGAGATGAGACGAAATGTTTTAAATAATTTTTATCTACGACTAGGCCACTGTCAAGCAGCAGACGGAGATCAATTTGAACACTTACTCAACTAAACGAAACGCACGCACGCACAACAAATACACGTCACGGCAGGGAGGGTTTGGAGTCTTGAAATACCAGAGCAGTGACGAGCCCCGGGGTCCTGATCCCTGCCGTGCACACACACACGCGCACGCACACACACACACGCACGCACGCACGCGCACACACGCACACGCGCACACACACACACACACGAGGTGTAAATCCGACCGTGCAACCTCCATGCGGTACACCTTGGGTAATGCTAATGCCGGCGGTACTAATAACTTTCAAGCCTCATAACTCAGAGTAATGAGCGAAAAATACTTTCATATAGTGTTTTGGAAAGCTCTCGAGGTAAGCTACAAGGATATGCAATAATAAATAGGGTGTTCAATTTAAAAAAACAAAGTTGAACTCTTTCTGACTTTGGCATGTTCACTCAAGGTCAAACCAATGACACCATCTTATGTGCCTCTTCGAACCAAACAACTTTTGTCTGAAACATTTCTTTGTAAAATGCATAGTTTATGAAATATTCGACCGTTTCCAGACTTTTGTTACACCCTGTATACAGGGCGGTCCACTTAAATCGATCATCTTAGATATTTCACTTGTTTTTGATGATACGAAAAAATGTCTAAGGAAAAAGTTGCACCGTTCGAAGGGGCTATCATGATGACAACAAAAATTTGTTCAAGGCTATTTTTTTCAGAGATTCAAAGGTCAAGATAATTTTTTTAAATGGAACTACATATTTTTGTTTGCGCAATTTTATAGCCAACATCGAGAGGAGTTCAGCGACCTATGACAACATGACCTTTAAATGATCTTAAACGCGGGAAACAGAAAAATCAAACTTTATGCTCTTCAACACAAAAATTTATTTAAGGAGGTGTTCGAAATGATGTCCTCCGACTTCAATACATTTTCTAAGGCTCCATGGACGTTCTACTTATCGAAGCCACTTTAGATTTTCGACGGTCCAATAGTTCATATTTCTTCTATTTACTTGTCCATGGTTAGTGAACATTGATTCATCGGTAAACACTCTCATGTTCTGGAATTCAATGGAATGTAAGATTGAAATAATTCCATACATGTATTGTGTGCGTGTGTGTATGTGTATGTAAATATTTATGATCGTGAAATGCTTTCGCAGTTCAGTTCATTTCCTGAGTTTCTCGATATCAGAGTTTAAATATGACTCATTATACGAAAGAGGAAAGAATAGAAATGCTTCTTATTTACGGTGAAAGCGGAAGAAGCTCTACAGAGGCGCAGAGAATGTACGGCCAAAGATACCCTGAAAAGCGTTTACCGTCTCGCGCTGCTTTTGACCGTCTTATTAAAACATTTCGTGAAACTGGAAGTGTTTGTTCACGTAAGAAAATGCGACCTCATTTGCAAACTAATGAACCAGCAGAAGTTACTGTTTTGGCTACAGTGGCAAATAATCCACATATCAGTTCTCGACAAATACAAAGAAATACTGGTATTTCCAAGACAAGTGTTTTACACATTCTTAAACGCCACTCATTTCATCCATATTACATTGCATTGCATCAAGAACTTCATGGAAATGATTTTATTAATCGAATAGAATTTTGTCAATGGGCGCTACAACAGTTGAAGGTCAATGAATTCTTCTTCAACAGAATATTGTTTACCGATGAATCAACTTTCACTAACCATGGACAAGTAAATAGAAGAAATATGCACTATTGGTCCGTTGAAAATCCAAGGTGGCTTTGACAAGTAGAACGTCAACGTCCATGGAGTCTTAATGTATGCTGTGGTGTTTTACACAATCGAATCATTGGCCCTTTCTTTATTGATGGTACATTAAATGGTCAAAAATATGCTGATTTTTTGTCCCAACAATTACCAAACTTATTGGAAGAGGTGCCGTTAGAAACTCGTTTACAAATGTGGTATCAGCATGATGGTTGTCCGGCTCATAACGCACGTGTTGCACGTACAGTTTTACACGAAATGTTTCCGGAACGCTGGATAGGAAGAGGAGGACATATCAGTTGGCCAGCACGTTCTCCTGATTTGAATCCTTTAGACTTTTTTGTGGGGAATGTTAAAGAACACTGTTTACAATGATGTACCAACTACACAAGAGAACATGAGAGACCGCATTTTGAATGCATGTGCTAGTATAAATTCAGAAATGATAGAAAGGGTAAGAGTATCATTTGTGCATCGTATTAGAATATGTATTGAAGTCGGAGGACATCATTTCGAACACCTCCTTAAATAAATTTTTGTGTTGAAGAGCATAGTTTGATTTTTCTGTTTCCCGCGTTCAAGATCATTTAAAGGTCATGTTGTCATAGGTCGCTGAACTCCTCTCGATGTTGGCTATAAAATTGCGCAAACAAAAATATGTAGTTCCATTTAAAAAAATTATCTTGACCTTTGAATCTCCGAAAAAAATAGCCTTGAAAAAATTTTCGTTCTGTCATCATGATAGTCCGTTCGAACGGTGCAACTTTTTCCTTACACATTTTTTCATATCATCAAAAACAAGTGAAATATCTAAGATGATCGATTTAAGTGGACCACCCTGTGTATATATATATATATACAGGGTGTCTATATATACAGGGTGTCTGAGACCACCCGTACATGCCGAATATTTTGATAACTGAGCGTGACAGATAAAAATGTTTTAATCAAAAGTTGTAGGGCTTTAACAATTACATGAAATGGTGATACATATTTGACCTTGACAGCAGTTATGCAGGAAGTCTCAAGGTCAACTTTAAAATCTTAAATGGAAACTCCCATTTTTTATTATATCATCTTCTTCTACCAATTAATTGGAACAACTTTTGTCTGAAACATGTTTTCTGAAAATGCCTCCATTGACCTTGACATGTATTTGAAATAAAAACTACATTTTGAAATAAAAAAGTCTCGCTCTTAACATAATCCAGAACTAACGACGAGGACGTGGCGAGTTTCTAGTTCCATGTTTTTTCTTAATTTAAAAAATTGTAATGTTTTTAAAATGTTTTCAGTGGTACGGCCAAAAAAACGGAAAAATAATTAATAAACATAGTGATACCAAATACTATGTTACACAAACCAATTATGAATACGTAAAAGCATTAACTGAATACTGTGTATACATATTTATTTTTTTAGTATACATATATGTACCTTATATAGGCTGTAGCTGTCCCCGGGTTTGTTATTAACCTGGACAAAAACATAACTGCCGGGGAGATATGGGAGCATATTATTCTACCTAGTGGGAAATATAAGAAAAAAAAAAAATTCTTATATCGAGTTTGCTTAGAAATGCTTTATTACAAAGTTATAAACCAATATTGAAAAGAAATATGAGATAAGTAACAACGGATTTTTTCACAAAAATAAAAATTATCTACGCAATGAGTTAGTGACGCATTTCAAAATGTTGTCCTTGCGCATCGATACAAGCTAGACATCGACGTAGTACAGAATTTCTTACAGTACGACATTCCTGAAAATTTTGTTGCATCTCAGTAACTGAATTAGTAATTCGTTGCTTTAAATCTATCTGGTACTCTCCTGTTAGGAAATCTACGTTGATACTCTCGTACGGCAGCTCGTGCATTTCCGTCACAGAATCCGTACACGAAATGAATATCAGTGTATTCCTCATTTGAAAACACTTTTGGCATTCTGATAGTAATTGCTTGTTCACACGACGATTGAAATCTAACAGCTACTGTTGTGAAAGTAACAATCATACTGAATCGTTTCAACATAGTGAACATGAATACATGTGAATACACATAACATAAACATCTTCGACCTTCAAAATTCTACACTATGTTCCGTTGTTACTTATCTCATATTTCTTTTCAATATTGGTTTATAACTTTGTAATAAAGCATTTCTAAGCAAACTCGATATAAGAATTTTTTCTTATTTTCACTAGTAGAATATGCTCCCGCAGTTTGTCGGTTAAAACTTGGGACACCCTGTATATGGGTCATTCCACGTCAAATCGGCCACCCCCCTGCCCAAAATTGTATTGAAGCAAATCTAACTTTTGAGGTATCAAAATTTAGCTTAAAGCTTCTAGTTTTCGATGCCGTCTGGCAATTTTGAAAAATTTCATGTATTGACCTTGCTTTTGTTGGTCAAATAAAAAATGGTAAGTATTTTCTTATTCAAATCTCTACTATTTCTTGTAGATGAAATACAAAAGTCATTTTCAATGTAATTTTACTGATTTTTACTTATTCGCTGAATCCGAATCTTAAATAAAGGAAAAATTATATATTTTTGCAAATAACCATTTAGTTGTTATTGGTATCCACTTTTGAAATATAAAAATAATGTTATTATTTTTAAGGATGTTTTTTTTCTCTTCTTAAAACGACATTTCTGCGCTATAACATTAACCAGTTATAAATTCTGCACTTACACTATTATATATACTGTATATATAAAATCATCATCATCATCATAATTTTTCGTACATTGCCGGCCTGCCCGGCGATTGCTTTCGCATCGTGTCGTATGCCGCGATCTCGGCTATATCGCTCGCTCGTGACGTCACGTCGTGACGTCTAGCTACTATATAAAGGATAGCTGACTCGTCTGCCATATTGGAGCCCAAGCTTTGTTCGATTGTGAACTTGTGACGTTACTTTTTATTACGTGGCAACTTAATTGTTTTGTAAAAATGACTGGCTGTTCGGCCCCAAATTGTTCGAACCACTCTAGGAATGGTTTTAAATTCTATAGGTAAGTATTGGGTTGTTCGGAAAGTTATTTCGTTTTTTCAAGGAAAAATGAAAAGCGGTTTTTTCATATTTAGAATAAATTTTATTCAGTGATGTATTGGTCATTTTGTTCCACTACCTTTCGCCATCTTTCTGGCAACTTTAAGATTCCACGCTCATAGAAGTCCTTCTCCTTATTGACAAAAAATTGAAGCAAGTGATTTTTGACGCCTTCATTTGAATCGAAGTTTACATTGTTCAAAGAATTTTGTAGAGACCGGAACAAATGGTAATCGGATGGTGCCAGATCAGGAGAGTATGATGGGTGTGGTAGCACATCCCATCCAAGCTGTAAAAGCTTCTGGCGAGTGACCAAACTTGTGTGTGGTCTGGCATTGTCGTGATGGAATACGACACCTTTCCTATTCGCCAATTCTGGTCGCTTCTGCTTGATGGCAGCATCCAGTTAATCCAGCTGACGACAATACACTTTCGAATCAATCGTCTGGTTGCTTGGTAGTAGCTCGAAAAATACGATTCCCTTCCAATCCCACCATACAGAAAGCATGATCTTCTTTTGATGAATATCTGCCTTGGATGTCGATTGAGCAGGTTCATCTTGCCTGGACCATGATCGTTTTCGCTTAACATTGTTGTAAACAATCCATTTTTCATCTCCAGTTATGATTCACTTAAAAAATGGTTCATTTTCTTCACGTTTCAACAATGAATCGCAGATGGTAATGCGTCGAATCAAGTCAATTTCCTTTAAATTGTGTGGAACCCAAATATCGAGCTTTGAAACGAATCCAAGGCGTTTCAAATGATCGTAAACAGTCGAATTCGATAAATTTAACTTTTCAGCAATTTCGCGTGTTGTTATGCGACGGTTTGCATCCACCAGAGCCTTTATTTTCTCGTCATCAGCTTTAATTGGCCGACCTGAACGTGGTGCATCTTTCAAATCGAAATTTCCAGTACGAAATTTCGAAAACCAATTCTGACACTGACGTTCACTCAATACATCTTCTCCGTACACGGCACACAATTTTTTTCTCGCTTGCACTGCATTTTTACCCTTTCGGTAGTAAAAAAGCAAAATATTACGAAAATGCTCACTTTGATTTTCCATGTTTGATGTGATGCCAAAAAACAATTACTTGACAGATCGCAACACAATAAGATACTAAATGACGTCTGAAATGTCAGTTGTCAAAATATAAAACGAATTTGCCGCTTAGAGTAAGGTTAAGTATCGAGGAACGCGACTAACGACATCTCTTTGTGAAAAACGAAATTACTTTCCGAACAACCCAATATTTTTATTTATTAGTAACAACAAAATGTAACGACAAATTTGTTTAACCTCACATCCTTCTTTTTATTTACATATATTTGTATTGACTATTTGTTAATTTGTTAGCTACTTATAATAAGCATATAATGTAATAATATAATATTATAATTAAGAAATATTCATTAACAAATAGTCAATACAAATATATGTAAGTAAAAAGAAGGATGTGAGGTTAGACAAATTTTTCGTTACATTTTGTTATTACTAATAAATAAAAATACTTACCTATAGAATTTAAAACCATTCCTAGAGTGGTTCGAACAATTTGGAGGCGAACAGCCAGTCATTTTTACAAAACAATTAAGTTGCCACGTAATGAAAAGTCTGTTCTTTATTGCTGAACTGCTGCACTAGTTCAGAGTTTATCCTTTTCCTTTCACTGTGTAGTAAAAAAGATAAACTCTGAACTAGTACAGCAGTTCAGCAATAAAGAACAGACCTAAAAAGTAACGTCACAACCAAACAAAGCTTGGGCTCCAATATGGCGGACGAGTCAGCTATCCTTTATACAGGGTGTTTCACTCAAAGGTTTAAACCTTCCGCCCATAAGTAGATCTGGTCACATTAAATAAAAAAGTCCTATACCATTTTGCAATTTATCACGTAAATTTCGAGTTATTAATAAAAGATACTGAGCGAATCAGTACGCGCAAGCCAGAGCGAGGCGGGTAGGTGGATATAACAGGGCTTGCCGCTCGCGCGACGCGATGGCCGCGAGTATCGGAGTACAGCGGCAAGTGGCGACAGACGATACGACGCGTGGATGATAATTTCTCAGCGTCTCATTCATGCGCGCGAGTTGCCGAGGAAGTATTGTCACGCATTTTTTGTTCTGATATACGTACAAGTGTTATTTATTAATATTAATAATATTAATTAATATTATTAATAAATAAAACTTGTGTGTACATCAGAAAAAATATGATTAATATTAATTAATATTATTAATAATATTATTAATTAATATTTTGGTGCTATCTTTTCCATACCACTTTGCAGTAGATAGCATGGCGCGTTTTCTTTTATAGTGGTTTCCCCAAATAGGCCTAATACTCTAATAAACTAATGTAAGAATTGTTCGAAGTGCCGCCCTCCTTCTCATATACAGATTTCGGCTCTTCGGCCGGACATGGCGCACCGTGCGACGCGCAATATTACACGAAGAGCCGAAATCTGTATACAAGAAGGAGGGCGGCACTTCGAACAATTCTTACATTAGTTTATTAGAGTGAATTAGGCCTATTTGGGGAAACCACTATAAAAGAAAACGCGCCATGCTATTTACTGCAAAGTGGTATGGAAAAGATAGCACCAAAATATTAATTAATAATATTATTAATAATATTAATTAATATTAATCATATTTTTTCTGATGTACACACAAGTTTTATTTATTAATAATATTAATTAATATTATTAATATTAATAAATAACACTTGTACGTATATCAGAACAAAAAATGCGTGACAATACTTCCTCGGCAACTCGCGCGCGTGAATGAGACGCTGAGAAATTATCATCCACGCGTCGTATCGTCTGTCGCCACTTGCCGCTGTACTCCGATACTCGCGGCCATCGCGTCGCGCGAGCGGCAAGCCCTGTTATATCCACCTACCCGCCTCGCTCTGGCTTGCGCGTACTGATTCGCTCAGTATCTTTTATTAATAACTCGAAATTTACGTGATAAATTGCAAAATGGTATAGGACTTTTTTATTTAATGTGACCAGATCTACCTGTGGGCGGAAGGTTTATACCTTTGAGTGAAACACCCTGTATAGTAGCTATATCGTGACGTCACACAACCGCCCGAAGATAGCCGAAGCGCTGAGCGAACACGTACGCGGCTCTCGCTTGTGTGTGTTACCCCCTCCACTATCTCGGACCGCGGACCGCGTCTGCATTCTGGCATCTCTGCTACCAAGTAGCTTATCTCGAATTCATGCCATTTGACAGGTCATATCAACTTGTGATTAAAATATCTCAGGAATTAAAGCCGTAATCAAAAATCTAACGGCACTTGTATAATAAAATGTGAATACGAACTTTCGATCGCGACCAATGCGAATAAGATTGGTGCAGTTAATCCTGAGATATTATAATCGCAAGTTAGAATTGTGACGTTCCATTTTCCGTTTCCATTTTCTGGTTCAGACTCACGTACGTATGTTCGCACATACACATGCAAAGCGATTTTGTCCATCAAGCTGCTGTTCACACATGCATGATTTAATTTATTATTAATTAAAACTGATTTAAAAATTATTATGAATAAGAGAATATTAAAATCTTTTAATATTTTTAATATATATTTTACACAGAGAATCAACAGATACACACACAATATCAGCAAATACATACACAAAAATCACAATTAAATAAATATATGATTTATTAAAATATAATCTGAAGAGAATATTAAAATCTTTTAATATTTTCAAATTTAAAACTAATATTCTATATTCTGTAAAAGTTAACATTTTATTATAATATATATTTTTTATAATGTATTAATTGTAATATGTTATAAAATTATAAGAATAATGTTATTCATTAAAATATTATTAAAATGATAATTATATAAAATTTAATTGCAATATATTGTATACATAATAATAAATATTGTATATAATATAATATATGTATATGTAATAATAATGTAGTGTATAATAATATGTATATATGTATATAAACAATTAATACGCAATAAAATTTTGTAAATTAACACCGATTTTTAAATTTTATTAAATGCCATTTCAAAACACTTATTTATTCTGCTGTCACATTGTGATAGCAGATCATGCCCGATTTCTGCTGTACATCTGCTGTCAATAACTGATATTGCAGACTCTGTTCGATATCTGTTATGTTTCTAGCATCACATCGTGACGGCATGCCGTGATCTGTTTCTGCTGTGTTTTTGCCATCATATCGTGCTGGCACATTGTGCTAGCAAAAGCAAAGCTTAATGAGGACGCAGTGGAGCGGAATCTGCTGCGAATTAATGATTGAGTCTGCTGACACACTGTTGGCATACTGCTAGCATTTTGCTATCTGGGAACTTATTAATAGCAAAAACATTATAACTCCTAACAAATTAAATTCTTAATATAGCATTAATATAGCTTTTAATATAGCATTAAAATCAAACTTAATTAGAAATTGAATTTGTTAGTAGGAGTTATAATGTTTTTGCAATTAAGTTAATTATTATAAATTATTAATATAAGTTAATTATAAAAAATAAAAAAAGAACAATTCAATTTAATAGCTTTTTTATTATATTATTATAATATATAAAGTAAAAGTGTTTAGTATAAAGTATTGTTTTTATAATATATTTTATTATTATATTATGTTCTCAGTTTGCCTCTCTCAGCAGCTCTTCTTAACCACCCTTGGATATATTTTTCTACTTCCTTTGTATTTTTACAATATCCTCCTTTTTTTGATGCACCTATTTAAAATGATATCATTATTAAAATCAAACATGCAATTATTTTATTTATGACAATTATACAATTTATGAAAAAATACTAAACAAAATGTTGAGCTTCGTGTATGATTATATGTAATTACTTTGTAACACTGTATACACACATACTTTGTATGTATGTATGTATGCATGTATGTATGTATGTATGTATGTATGTGTGTAGGTGTGTATGTGTGTAGTTGTGTAGGTGTGTAGGTGTGGAGTGTATATCACTTGGACACAGTTCACTTGGACACGTTGCAAGTGGACACCGTTCATTTGGACACCGAAAATTGCACATCGTTCACTTGGACACCGTTAATGTGCACATGTATCATTTGGACACAGAAAAATGCACACTGTGCAGTTGGACACCGTTCACTTGGACACCGTTCAATTGCGCACCGTGCAGTTGGACACGGAAAGATGGACATAGTTTGTTTGCGCGCGCGCACACACACACACACAAACGTTGGAAAATGCTTTTTTTCATGTCTTTCCGTGTCGAAATAAACGGTGTCCAACTGAACGGTGCGCAACTGAACGGTGTTCAAGTGAACGGTGTCCAAGTGAACGGTGTCCAACTGCACAGTGTGCATTTTTCTGTGTCCAAATGATACATGTGCACATTAACGGTGTCCAAGTGAACGGTGTGCAATTTTCGTGGTCCAAATGAACGGTGTCCACTTGCAACGTGTCCAAGTAAACTGTGTCCAACTGAGGCGCTCCCGTAAGTGTGTAGGTGTGTAGGTTTGTAGGTATGTATGTATCTTTGACCGATATTCATTGTTGATTCTGATTTAAGACCATCTTAAGTACAATCATAAGATATTTGAAACCAATCACACAGTCATATCAGCATCTTAAGACATTACTTCAGATCGTCTGGAAATAAGAACGGACTATGAATACTAGCCTTTGATATTAAAAAATAAAGGACATAATAATATTAAGCAGATATTTTTATACGAATAAATATTTTAATTCATAGAAATATATTTATTAATACAAATAAGTGTATGTATGTATGTGTTTATTCCGTGCTTCCCTATCGGGATTGCACCGACTTCCATTTCACAGGGTACATCGCGGACCCTACCCCGCTCACAATTTTCTTCCTACTTACTATCCGCACCGAGAGAGAAAAACATAACCTCTCACACACGCACTCACACCTATCTCACCCACTCACTCATACCATCTCTGCATTCCTTCTGGACCTCCGTTTCCGCTGCACTTCCCTCATTTATCCCTCTGTCTCCATTCATCCTCTTTCCCCCTCCTTTCCTTCCCTCATCCATATTTTTTATCCTCCCATTTCCCCTCTTCTATTCTCATCCAAGTCGTTCATCCATCCCTCCCCCCCTCCTATCCTCCGCCAATATTCTTCCTACTTTCTCCTGTATCCCTTCATCTCTCTCTGACTCCTCTCTACATCTCTCCAGGATATGCTCCCACGTCTCTATCTCTCCCCCACAACTTCTACATTTTCTATCCTTCTCCCTTTCCCAATACCTTCCTCCCCTCATCTCATTTCCCAGTCTGTACCTTGCCACCCTATTCCTTTTCTCCTCCTTCCATCTCCTTTTCAGATATTTCGGTATTCCCTCCACCATCACCATCTTATACCACTCATTATACTTCGCCTTCCTTATCTTTTCTCCATTCTCCTTTTCCTGCTTCTCCTTCTCTCTTTTCTCTATCCTTTCCCATTCCTCCTCTCTCCTCTCCTTACTACCTCCCTCCCAACCCCCCCTCGTTCCCCCACCCTCTATAAAACTTTTCCTTTCCTTCTCCCAACTCGATATATCTTTGATCTCCCTTCCCCTTGCTTCTATCTCTTTTAAACATTTCCCTTGCCCACTCACTTCCCCTCCCTTCCCTCAATCTCTCTTCAAATTTCCACGCTCTTCTTGCACACCTCATCCTCAATTTCTCCCTTTTCACTTCCTCCCTTACCATATATCCCGGCGTAATCCAATCCACCCCCAATATCCATTTTATATATTTCTCCTACATTGCCTCTACTTTTCTTCCCTCCCCCCATCCCCACACCTCTACTCCGTATCCTATCACCATCCACACTAGTGTATCAAATAACCATCTCTTTCTCTTATAGTCATTTCCGAAATACCTCTTCCCTATTCCCCATACATTTCTCATAACTCCTCCTGCCTTCCTTATTCTATCCTCTATCTGCCTTTCCTGCCTTCCATTTCTTCTAAACACATAACCTAGGTATTTTATTTCCTCTAGCTCTTCCACTTCTCCCTCCCCCCATTTCCATGTTCTTCTTTTCGCTCTTCTTTTCCCAAATCTCACTATTTTCGTTTTTTCCCTATTCACCTCCAACCCTTTCTCCCTTATATACTCCCTAAATTCCTTAATCATCAAACTCATTTCCCCTTCCTCCTTCGCCATCAACACTAAGTCATCTGCATATTGCAGCGAATATAGTTTCTTTCCTCTTATCTCTATTCCACCCTTCCCCCTCTTCCTCAATTTCTCTTCCAGATCCGCCAAATACAATATAAAAAGCTTCGCACTCAACGGACATCTCTGCCTCACCCCCCTACCCTCCCAGAATCTTTCCCACATCACCCCTCCCACCTTTACCGTTACCATCGTTTCTCTGTACATTTCCTTTATCCTCTCCCTCAATCCTTCACTTACCCCTCTTCTATTTAACGTCTCCCATAAAACCTCCCTATTCGCACTATCGAATGCCGCCTTTATGTCCACAAAACATCCTATCATTTTCCCACCTGTTTTCCCTAATTCCCTATTTATCACATAATTCAATACATATATATTATCCATCGTCCCTTTCCCTTTTCTAAAACCTGTCTGCCCTTCCGGAATCATCCTTTTCTCGTCCATCTCCTTCTCTATTCTCCTTTCTATTATCATTGCATATATTTTGTATGCCGTATTCAATAATGTCACTCCCCTATAACACTCTACCGTTTTTCCATCTCCCTTTTTTTTAATTGGAACCACCACCCCCATCTTCCATTCTTCCGGCCATCCTTCTCCCTTCCACACTCTACTACATATCTCCCAAATCTCCCTCCTCAGCGCCCTCCCCCCAAATTTCCACACCTCCCCTTCAATCCCATCCTCCCCTGCCGCCTTTCCTAGTTTTAGCCTTTTTATTGCCTCCTCTACCTCCCCTTCCCTTATATCTTCCTCCTCTTCTCCTCTTCCCCTTCTTCTACCCTCTCCCCCTACTATTCTGCTCTCTACTCCCCCCAACAATTCCATAAAATACTCCTTCCATTCCTCCTTCCCTATCCCTTCCTCTATTCTACCCCCTTTCTTCCTCACCTTTTTCAAAAATTCCCATACCTCCCCTTTCGTCCTCGCTTCTCCCGCCTCCCTTATGATCTTATCCCTCTCTCCCTGCTTTTCTTCCTCACACTTTCTCTTATATCTTCCTCTTCTCTTCCTATATTCCTCTACTCCCTCTAAACCCTTCTTCCATCTTCTTAGCATTTTCCTCAATTCTTTCTTTTCCGCCTTGCATTCCTCATCCCACCATCCCTTTTTTCTTTCCCTCTTTCCCTTTTCTCCATCCCTAACTTCTTCTTTAATCTCCTTTATCCTCCCTTCTATCTCTCTCACTCTCTGCTCTAATTTATCCCCTTTCCACTCCATCTTTTCTGTTCTCTCTCTAAATTTTCCTTCTACTTTCCTCGCTCCATTCCATTCTTCCCACCCTTTTTCCTCCTCTCTCCTCCCTTTCATCCCCCCTCTTCCGTCTCTCTCTTTTACCTAACCTCTCTTTTACCTTACCTAACCTAACCACTATCGGCATGTGATCCGATTCCACCCTCTCTCCCACCTCCATCCTCTCTATTTTATCCCTCATCTCTCCATCCACTATTACGTAATCTATTACTGTTTGCCCTCTTTGTCCAATATATGTATACTCCCCCTCCTCGTCATCCTTTATTCCTCCATTCAATATTTCTAAACCCATTTCTCTTAATTCTTCCAACAACCTCCTCCCATCTCCATTTACTGTCTTATCCTTCGATCTCCTTTCCTCCCTCTCCTCCTCCTCCATTTCTATTTTCCCTTCCCCCTCCCCGGTCCTTGCATTAAAATCCCCTCCAATCAATACCACTTCTTCCATCCCCTTATCCCACCATTCCTTCAATATTCTCATCTTCCTCCTTAAATCTTTATTTATATATACTCCTATTATTCTCCACTCCTCCCTCCCTATTCTTACTTTACCCGTTATTATTCCCTCTACCTCTCTTTCTTCTCTCTCTATTCCTAAACCTTTTCCCCTCTATTCTTTTACCCCCATTATCATTCCCCCTTTTGCCCTTCCTCTTTTATTCTCCCTCACAGCCCATTGTTTCTTCCATATATACCCTCCCGGTAACTTCCTCTTCACTCCATCCCAACCCTTCTCTTCTACCCATGTCTCTATCAATATTATTACCTCCCATTTTCTTATTTCTCTCCACAACTCTTCATCCTTTCCCGCCAACCCTACTACATTCCAAAACCCAATCTTTCCCCCTCCCCACCTCTCTCCATTCTTCTTTTTTCTATCTTCTCGTGCTATTCTCCTTCCTTCCCCGTGCTCCTGCGAAACCTCCTCTCCTCCCTCTTTTCCCCTTGTTCTTCCGTTCCCTCTCTATTCTTCCTTCTTCCTTCTTCATTTTTAAAAACTTCCCATTTCCACATCTTCATATATTCCTCCCTTACTCTTCTTCCTTTAGCTCTCTCCTTCTCCGCTTCCTCCCCATCCATTCTATTCTTCTCTCCCTCTATGTCAGGTCATCTCCTATCCTCTCCTTCCTTCCCCTCAATTTCTTTCTCTCTTCCATCACTCTCTTTTTTCTCTCCTTACTCCCTAGTCTCACCCATATCATTTCCCTTCCTTCTCTATCCTTTTCTCCTATTCTTTTAACCTCCCTAAGTTCCACCTCTACTTCAATCTCTCCTAGCAAATTTGCTACACTCTCCCTTATTCCTTCCTCTCCCTCCTTTTCTATCTTCATCCCTCTTATTACTACATTCTTCCTTTTCTCTTCCCTCTTCTTCCCTTCTATCTCCATCTCCATTATTTTCATCCTATCTCTCAACTCCTCATTATTTCCCTTCTTATCCTCTCTACTTTCTCTTTCTAACTTACCCAATCTCTCCTCCATGTCCCTCTCTTACTTCCATTTTACTCATCTCCTTTCCTATATCCTCCACCTTCCTCTTTATCTCCTCCATCCCCCTCCCCCATTTCCCATCAATTTCCTCTAACATTCTTCTCATTTCCTTTTTTTTCTCCCTCGCCTCCCTCATTTCCTCTCTTATCTGCCCAAATATCTCTCTTAACCCTTCTCCCTTTTCTTTCTCCTTACCCGGCGATCTCCTTGTCTTCTCACTTTTTCCGAATATCTCTCCCTCCTCCCACCTATCTCCCCCTTCCTCACCCCTCTTCCTCTTCTTCAACAACAGGTCCTCTATACATCCCGAAAAACTTCCCGCCCACTCCCTTCCAACATTCTTACTACCCGGCGGCCTCCCTCTCCCCCTTTCTTCCTCTTTTTCCCCCTTTTCTCCTTTTCCCTTTTCTATTCCTTTTCCCTCTTTCTCCATTCTACCTACCCTCTTTTCTTAACTTCTTGTCTTATCCTCCCTCTTACAAAATTCCCGCTATTCTTACTCTACTCTACTCTACTTCTTTTCCTCTTCGCCGGATGTCACCTCTTGTTCTATTCCCTCTATGACTCTCTCTTCTATACTCTTACTATCCTATGATCCTTCTCCCGCCTTTCTCCTAACCTCACTATCTCTCGCCCCTTTTCTTTTACCTCCACTCTCCTCCACTTTGCCTCCTCCTCCTTCCTCTCTCACCTCCGCCCTTCCACTTCCTCCCTCTGCCGCTGAGCCGCCTTTCCACCTTTCCACTCCTTACTATCTCTCTATATCTCCCTCAATTGCTCTCACACACATACACGCGTCTATTGCTTCTGTCACCGGAAACGGTAGTCCAATACAAATAAGTGTTTTTTTCAAAATACTTGGCGCTGCTAAACCGAATCATTATGTTAATTGCCTCATTCTCTTTCTTTCTCTCTTGTGAATGCGTGCATGTGTGTGTATGTGTGTGACATTAGAATTAAGCATAGAATAAGTTTAACTACATTTGTACATATGTATTTCAGCGAGTTGTTATGTACAGTAGAGTTTAAGGAAATTATTGTAATCGTTAGATTATTTCAATACTAAGACAATTTTTGATTCGGTTTAGCAGCGCCAAGTATTTTGAAAAAAACACTTATTTGTATTAATAAATATATTTCTATGTATTAAAATATTTATTCGTATAAAAATATCTGCTTAATATTATTATGTCCTTTATTTTTGAATATCAAAGGCTAGTATTCATAGTCCGTTCTTATTTTCAGACGATCTGAAGTAATGTCTTAAGATACTAATACGACTGTGTGATTGGTTTCAAATATCTTATGATTGTACTTAAGATGGTGTTAAATCAGAATCAACAATGAATATCGGCCAAAGAGTAATAACAAAGTAATGGATTTTCTGGTTTGCATAAATACCCATTGTAGTTGGCGCAATTTGTTCATATCATTAGTTTTGTAGAGTCCTTTTTTGAAAGAACTTCAAGCGCGTATACTTGGCGCTTTTTTGTACCTTTTTTAAAAATGTAATTTTGTTGTGATTTCACACATTATGTAGTGTGAAGTATGTTATTTGTTTTTATAATATATGAGGAGATGAAAGCCATAGTCCTGTCAGTCAAGGTTTTTAAAAGTATTAACCTACATGTTTATAAAATATAAAATTATATTAAGTATATTTATGTACAGAAGTCAATTATGCAAGAAAAAAGAGTTTACCCCCGTTGTTTTTTATTTCGTTTAATAAATAAATATAAATATACATTCTATAAAAAAAGTATCCGGAATTAGTTAATAAACACAAATTACTTGTTTATTCATAAATATTGATTTTGTCACCTTCAAAATAGGTTCCATCGGAAGCAATACACATGTGCCAACGCTCAAATCCTCAAAACACTGTTCAAACGCTGAAGCTGGTATTGCTTTGAGCTCCTCCTCGTCGTCGTCATCGTCGTCGTCGTCGTCGTCGACGTGGTCCTCTCACTCACTCGCCCTCTCGCTCTCTCACTCACTCGCCCTCTCGCTCTCTCATTCACTCGCTCTCTCGCTCTCTCACTCCGTCGTTTTCTCGCAAATATATCTTTTCTCACTCCAACTTCTTGCACTACATCGCGTCGTACACCGACCGGCGGAGATGCTGTCCGTATATCCGTGTGACTTACACATGACGGTTGGGTCGATAAGTTAGAGTTTTCTAATGTAGAGCCTCTACATATGATCGTTATGTGTGAGTCACACGGATATACCAACAGCATCTCCGCCGTTCGGTATAAACGGAGCTGCTGCCATCTCGATGAGAAGAACGAACTGTACAAACGACGATGACGATGACTTCGATGTTTCTTAATCGCAAATTTGCCAATTTCAGACTTTGCATCACCATATCTCCGCTCGTAGGGCACGTAGAAGAAAGTGAAAACACTTTTGTTACATAATTCGACCCCAAGCTATCCATTGAGCCTACTCTGAACTTGATCCGTTCAGCGGTTAATGAGATCTAATAATCTGAGTGTCTGCGAAAGCGTCGCTTCGCGTAATAGTGTCACGTTGCGGTCTCGCTGCGCGTATACTTGGCGCGAGAAACTACCGTGTCTCTAGATGTATGTATATATGTATGTTTATATTTATATATATTTATATTGCTGTATATACAGTGCTGGCAAAAAGTTCCGGAACGGTTAAAAATCTTGAAAAATAATGATTAGTGGAAAAATGTTTCCAACAAAAAGTATAGGGCTTAAAAAAATATATTAGATGATGATATAGATTTGACCTTGGTATGACCTCGGAAAGCCCGGTCATGGTCAACATAAAAATCTTAAATGGAAACCCCTATTTTTTATTACATATTCTTGTAGCTTAGCCCGAGAGCTTTTCGAAACGCTATAATAATTTTTTTTCTCTTACGTACTTTTTGACTAATAAGGCTTGAAGTTTACACAGTACCGCCGGCATTAGAATTACCCAAGGTGTACCGCGTGGAGGTTGTACGGTCGGATTTACACCTCTTTTGTGTATGTGTGTGTGCGTGCGTGCGTGCGTGCGTGCGTGAGTGCGTATGTGTGCATGTATGAGTGTGTGTGTGTGTGCGCACGCGCGTGTGTGTGTTCTTCATAAAACTAACTTCACAAAAATAGTTTATACTCGTATGTACGAACAACGGCATTAATGGCGTCTGAAAATACGTGTGACGCACACTAAGAAAACGCGTCACTTATAAACTGTCTCGCGTATAGGTGAGGTGTTCCGATAACTATTTTGCTCGCTTGTGTTACTTCACCTACAACCGGCATTGTGTAAGTGACCCGATCGTTGTGTGCGATCACACGGGTATTCGGACGGCATTAATGCCGTTGTTCGTACATACGAGTATAAACTATTTTTGTGCAGTTAGTTTTATGAAGTACATACACGCGCGCGCGCACACACACACACACACTCATACATGCACACATACGCACTCACGCACGCACGCACACACACACACAAAAGAAGTGTAAATCCGACCGTACAACCTCCATGCGCGGTACACCTTGGTTAATTCTAATGCCGGCGGTACTGTGTAAACTTCAAGCCTTATAAGTCAAAAAGTACGTAAGAGAAAAAAAATTTATTATAGCGTTTCAAAAAGCTCTCGAGCTAAGCTACAAGAATATGTAATAAAAAATAGGGGTTTCCATTTAAGATTTTTATGTTGACCATGACCGGGCTTTCCGAGGTCATACCAAGGTCAAATCTATATCATCATCTAATATATTTTTTTAAGCCCTCTACTTTTTGTTGGAAACATTTTTCCACTAAATCATTATTTTTCAAGATTTTTAACCGTTTCGGAACTTTTTGCCAGCACTGTATAATACCTAGCAAACACAGAATATAACTATTACATATCTCAGAAGTAACACGTAATATAACAGTTGTTATACATTATTAATATTGAGGCTACATAATTTCCTTTTATACCTGTAATATTACTTTGTTTTAAAACTTTATTATAACTGTGTTATTTTCTGGTTATAATAATAGGTAAATATATACAATAACGGACCCAGCCTCAATGACTTTGACCTTGACATATATTGTAGAGGTCACCTCCCTGAGTGACCTTCAAGAGGTTTTAGCCGTCGCTCGTTGTTTAGTAAAAAGTTATTAACAAAAGAAGTTTAATAATTTTGCACGAATTTTCAGTTGCCCACGCGAAGCAAGGACTTGAGTTTGACATATATTACAAAGGTCACCTTCCTGAATAACCCGCACTAGGTTTCACCCTTCGCTTGTTGTTTGGTAAAAAGTTATTAACAAAAATGTTTAATGAATAAAGCATAATTTTACGATACCATATACGTTTACGAAAGAGTATATTTGATGGAATTTTAGCTATAAATCAGAAATAGGTTTGGGTTAGGTTATATTTTCCGAACCTGGAGCCCCGGACACATACGCTCGTTTTCAGCCCGCTTCGCGGGAGGGCGGGGGGAAGGGGCTTTGCCCCTCTCCCCGCCGGGATCCGTGGCGTGTACTGGGTGATCAAAATCTGCACGGTGAAATCTGTTACACTGGCCCTGGCGGGCTGAAAACGAGCGTATGTGTCCGGGGCTCCAGTTTCGGAAAATATAACCTAATCAGGTTAGGTTAAGTTAAAGCAGAGAATATTTTGTATTTAACTGTTTGTGCTTTTGGTTAAAGTGAAGAATACTTTGTACTTATATTAAAAGAAACTATTCTATGTATTAACAATTCACTGCTGTAAATGACTTTCCTTTCTTCGTTCATATACATATTCGGCGTTTATATTTTTCAATATTCAAAATAACTACTATATTTTCGAAATTTCTTTTGTTAATAACTTTTTCATAAACAACGATCGACGACTAAAACCTAGTGCGGGTTATTCGGGAAGGTGACCTTTGTAATATATGTCAATATCATGTTCTTGCTTCACGTGGACAGCCAAAAATTCGTGGGAAATCATTAAACTTTTTTTGTTAATAACTTTTTAATAAACAACGAGCGACGGCTAAAACCTTTTGAAGGTCACTCAGGAGGGTGACTTCTATAATATATGTCACAGTCAAGGTCATCGGGGCTGGGTCCGTTATTGTATACAAAGTGTATCAGACTACCCGTCCACCTTGATTTTTCTGAAAACGCGAGGTGACAGGAAGTTGGAGGGAAATGTTATGTCCTATATCCTGTCCGAAGAATCGAATGAAGGAATTTCCATTTTCCGGAACTGACCGGAAGTAGTGGTCACTGTGGTCAACTTTGAAATCTCAAGTAGAAACATATGTCGTGTAGGGTATTGTTGGATAGAGCTTTAAAAAAGAAACATTTTTTATTGGAACATAATCGCAATATCTCTAACCGTTGACGAGAAAAGACTGCAAAATTGAAAAGTGATGGTGTCGAAATAATAACGTTACATAGTTAAGCATTCAACAGATATCTAGAAGATGTTTACATTTTGTTGACCTCAGTACATGTTATTTGTCAGTATGTGTCTAGCACTCTTGTCTATCAGTCGCTTGTTGCGTGTGGTGTGTAACCAATATGTCGTTTACAAACGAAGCTCTTGAAAAATGTCCCGCTGGCAACGCGTGTAGCCATGTGGATGCAACAGAATGGCTGTCCAGCCCATTACTCTTTGGTGGTTCGAAATATCATGGATCGGCGTTTTCCTGGAAGATGGATTGGCAGAGGAAGTTATGTAGCTTGGCCGGCCCGATCGCCTGATTTGACACCTATGGATTATTTTTTCTGGGGATGGATAAAAAATATTATTTATCAGCAATGTTCGACGACAAGAGAGGACATGAAAGAACGTATTCGAAATGCATGCCAATCACTAAGTGACGTAGAAGTCCTTCGAGCTACGGATAATATCAGAGAGAGAATTCGCTTTTGCTTAAATCAAGACGGAAGACATTTCGAACATTTGTATTGAGATCAAGAAAATAATAAACATCTTCTAGATACCTTTGTAACGTTATTATGTCGACACCATCACTTTTCAATTTTGCAGTCTTTTCTCGTCAACGGTTAGAAATATTGCGATTATGTTCCAATAAAAAATGTTTCTTTTTTAAAGCTCTATCCAACAATACCCTACACGACATATGTTTCTACTTGAGATTTCAAAGTTGACCACAGTGACCACTACTTTCGGTCAGTTCCGGAAAATGGAAATTCCTTCATTCGATTCTTCGGACAGGATATAGGACATAACATTTCCCTCCAACTTCCTGTCACCTCGCGTTTTCAGAAAAATCAAGGTGGACGGGTGGTCTGATACACCCTGTATATTTACCTAATAATATAACATACGTTATAATACAATAATATAACGTATACTCGTATACGATATACACGTGTGTCTTCTCGCGTATATTTTATGTCGTGTGTCGTAAATACAAATAAATGAATACAGTTTCCCTTCAGAAACTACTACTCATTTATTTGAAAGAATTGAGATGCGCGATAAAAAATATCACGTCGCGAAAATTGTATATCGTATCAGTGTCTAATTTTCTATTTCTTGTCTGTTTAGTTTCACCAAGTTCCAGTTCATTTGGATCATCGAAAACCCGGCACAATTCGGCTCTTCACAATTGAATTAACTATAAAACAAACTCCTTTAATCAACCAAACTGGGAATTTATTAGTGTAAAATCACGACGTTTCGACCACAAATTTGGTCCTTCTCAAGTGAATGAACAATAATAAAAATAAATTGTAACAGGGTCATTATTCCGTTTGTCAAAGGTTTTAGTCAAGAGATTAGTAGAATATTTAGGCGTTGTGGGATGAGAGTTGTTCACACCGTCAATAAAAAACTGGATTGTATCATTAAGTTAGGCAAAGACACTCTCAATAATGGAAGCAAAACAAATATTGTTTATCAAGAGACACGATAGTGTCTCGCGCCAAGTATACGCGCAGCGCGAGACCGCATCGTGACTCTTTTACGGGAGTACGCAAGCTGCGAGTACCCGAGATTATCAGATCTCAATAAGGGCCGAATTGATCAAGTTCTGAGTAGGCTAATTCGATAGCTTGTGTGCGATTTGCATAATAAAAGTGCGTTAATTATTTTTCTATGTGCCCTAGGAGCGGAGATATTACAACCCAAAGTTCAAATTCCGAAATTTACATGTAAAAAACGTCGTCGTGGCCGTCATAGTCGACCACGAAAATCTTGTACAGTTCATACTTCTGCCGCGAGAAAGCGCTAGCGATATATCTAGAATAGAGTGGGTAAAAGGAGAGTGTCGCCAATATACATGCCTAATGCTGATTGGCTCCGCCATTTATAGACAATTTCCGGTTAGCCGTCAATAGGTATTAGGTGAACGTAGTTGTGTAAGTGTACATTTAAAGTAGTAGTGACGTTTTAATTATAGACATAGTAAGAATAGACCGAGCGTGTTCTCTACTTGGCAGTGAATCACAGGTAGAAAAAGAGAGAAAGTAGGCGAAGGATTGCTCGCGCGCTCTCTCTCTCTCTCTCTCCCACCCTCCCTCTCTCCTACCCTCCCTCCCTCTCTCCCTCCCTCTCCCTCCCCTCCCTCTCTCTCTCCCTCCCTCCCTCTCTCTAAGGAAAGAAGAGTGGGAGTAAGAGCGGAGAGTGGGGAAGACACGAACAGAGAGAGAAAGAGATCCTCCACCTACTTTCCGTCCTTTTCTAGATGTGCTTCACGTTTTGCGCTTCACGCTCGGTCTATTCTTACTATGTCTATGGTTTTAATATCGTTTTACTTTGTCTGACAATGGCGACTTCCGGTAAATTGGCGACACTCTCCTTTTACCCACTCTAATCTAGAATCTAGATACTGTGTAGTTTATTATACAAAACAGGTCTTATTTTAATATTTTTACTATATAGGGTATCTCACTCTATCTTATTTTTATTATACAGGGTGTCGACTTTTGATTATAATATATAGGGTGTCCGATTTTAATTAATCAACCCGAAAACTTGTATTTGTGATTCGAGAAAAAGTTAACACGATAAAATAAACGTTATTTATTCCGATGATTAAAATGTGAAAATAAAATCTGCTAAGCTATATTAATTCGCTTTCTTCTTTTACCTTCTTATCACTTAATTATATTATAACATACAGGTCTCATTTTAAAATATGTCACACTATCTTATTATATTATACAGGGTGTCGACTTTTGATTATAATATATAGGGTGTTCGATTTTACTTGACCAACCCGAAAAACTTGTATCTCTGTTTCGAGAAAAATTTGACACGATAAAGTAAACGTCATTTATTCCGATGATTAAAATGTGAAAATGAAATCTGCTAATCTATATTAATTCGCTTTCCTCTTTTACCTTCCTTATTAGTCAAAACCCTTTCCTTTCGTTCAAAGTTAATATACAAGTTGTCTCATTTTAATTATAGTATATAGAGTATCTCACTTTATCTTATTATATTATACTGGGTGTCGACTTTGGATTATAATATATAGGGTGTCCGATAAATAATATCATCAAACATAAACGCCGATTTTAGATAATTCAAAATTTATTATCTTTGTTCTTTTTATAATTTATATTCTAATTATGGCAGATAACAGAGATAGTGGTGCGATTTTTAAAAATATATAATCATGCTAGGTACGATCATTTTTAATGTCGCAAAATAAATATTCTGCTTTGGAAACTGTAGCGTCCTCACCTCCGATTTGGCTAAAACTCACCAATATTGTGTATTTTGACGCGTAGAAACCGAATATAAAAGTTAAAATCGTCGCTCTGCCTTGCAAAGCGAGATATTTATCGTTAAAGTTGCAGACTGTTCAGCTTAGAAGATCTGTCATATTGACGACATATTGTGATGTGAGCATGCGCCGTGCATGCATCGTGAGAACGACAGCGCGAAATTTGAACTTATAGACTGTTCTGCTAGGACAGTCAAAACCCATGCGAAATTGTACAAATGATTTAATAGAGAGCGCGTGAGCGGGGGAGGGACTCCGCCCCTCCCCCTGTACCCCCACCCCAAAAAACCTAACCTAACCCAACCCGAATTAATTCTACGGATGAGGTGGAAATTTCGTACTTTTTACGCGAATCGAGGTCCACCTTCATCCGTAGAATTAGGTTGGGTTAGGTTAGTTTCTTTTGGGGTGGAGGTACAGGGGGTGAGGCGGAGTCCCTCCTCCTCCCACGCGTTCTCTGTAACATTATTTGTACAATTCCATATTGATTGAATATATGTGTACGTAAAATATAATTTAAGAGGAGTGGGATAAAGTAAAAATTTACCATAAATTGATATATATAAATAATATAAATAAACTGTATTAAAATATAGAAATAAATATATATATATATATATATATATATACATGCATTACACGGGCTAGATTTTTAATCCAGTAAGGTGTTTTAGCATTTACAATTAAGTGTAGTACATGTGGTAATGAGATTGATATAAATAAAGAAACATTAATGTACCAATGTAGAAGACGATACTATGTAAAAATGTACACAAATACGTGTCTCTAAGCAGTGCTGGTACTTGGTTCATCAGATGTCTCTGGCTGGTCCTCAGAAGTGGATGTTGGAGGATATAGTTCTGCGATGACCCCAAAGAAGATTTCTATGCGTTCCAAGCGGCTATAGGCGCATTTGAAGAGATATTCGCACAAATATCCAAGGACGTGATTTTCTCTGGTTCCGTACCTTGGAATATTTCCGCGAACCTCTCTCCAAACGCGCTCTATATGTTGTGTATGCGCACCTGTAAATTTAAAGATTTTATTAGAACAACACACAAAGTAACAATGGTTTATTGTAATATATAGTACTAATTTTATACGTTTCTCACCACTGTCAGGATCGACGAAGTTGTAGGAGTGGTTAACTGTCAGATGTTGGAAGCCGTCATTGTTTAAACAACTATATGACTTCCAACAATCTGACACGATGGTGGTTCCTGGCAATATCCACTCCTTAATACACGCCAGGAGTGTCTCTTCGGTTCGATCCTGTACGAACGATAAAAATCTTCTTGGTGTCTCGCTCGTATCCTCCGAAAATCCAAAGACCTTTGATAAGCCGACCACGATTGTATTTTCTTTTTCCAATTTTTGCCTCGTCGATTTCCACTATGCGTCCTGGGCCACCAAGTTTTTCGGAATGCTTCTCAGCCCAGAACACACAAACCTACAAGAAGAAATAATATTAATATTTTGTTTCATATTTTTTGAAGTATATACAGTATATAAAGGTATGTTAAAATATAATTACCTCTCGGTAAAAATTAAACCAATCCAATCGTAGTTGACGAAATGCCAGTTTCATCTTGTGTGTCATCTTGACGTGGCTGTCTCAACATCAAAAAACATACTACAATTTTGCATGTTGTAGCCACGTCAAGATGATTTTTGTTGAACCAAGTACCTTTTTGGTACTTCTCTTGAAGTCGCACTGCTTCGGTACACGTTTCTTGTGTACATTTTTTATATAGTACCGTCTTCTACATTGGTACATTAATGTTTCTTTATTTATATCAATCTCATTACCACATATACTACACTTCATTGTAGATGCCAAAACACCGTGCTGAATTAAAAAATCCACTAACTTTGTGTGGCAATATGTCAAGTGGCCAAATTCTATAAACCCGAACATTGTGTATCGTTTCGCGACTAACAATAATAACATTATTGCACTTCATTTGTTTTATTTCGTTAAGTTTAAATTTCGTGCTCTCTACGTACCTAAGACGCATGCGCATGTGGTCGCAGAGCATGTGATGTCGCTACGGTGCCATGTCGGTTCGTCGAAATGACAGATTTCATAACCTCTTAGACCTGTCAACTTTAACGATAAATATCTTGCTTTGCAAGGCAGAACGATTTTAACTTTCATATTCGATTTCTACGCGTCAAAATACACAATATTGGTGAGTTTTAGCCAAATCGGAGGTGAGGACGCTAAACTAAATAATTACCCTCCGTTCTTTATGGTAACATTTCGCAACCTGCTAATAGTTTATTAATCGATAGATCGATGGATCGATGGATCGATAGATTGAGAGTTCGGTATATCGATAGATAGATAGATCGATAGATCGATAGATAGAGAGTTCGGTATATCGATAGATCGAGAGTTCGGTAGATCGATAGATCGATAGATCGATAGAGCGAGAGTTCGGTATATCAAGAGTATGGTATATCGATAGATCGATAGTTCGAGAGATCGATAGATCGAGAGTTCGGTATATCGATAGATCGATAGTTCGATAGATCGAAAGTATCGAAAGTATCGAAATATCGTTATTTCGATATATCAAGAGACACGGTAGTGTCTCGCGCCAAGTATATGCGCAGCAAGGACCGACCGTGTATCATTACGCGACGCGACGTTTTCAGAGACGCTTCGATTATCGGATCTCAGTAACGATTGATCCGATCAACTTCTAAGTAGGCTCAATGGATAGCTTGTGGTTGATTTATGCAATAAAAGTGTTTTCATTTCTCTTCTACGTGCCCTACGAGCGGAGATATTGCGATGCAAAGTCTGAAATTGGCAAATTTTCGATTAAGAAACGTCATCATCATCAACGTCGTTTGTACAGTTCGTTCTTCTCATCGAGGTGGCAGCAGCTCCGTTTCCTCGCGTGCGCCAGATAACATGTACGTATACCGACCGGTGAAGATGCTGTTGGTATATCCGTGTGACTCACACATAACGATCATGTAGAGGCTCTACATTAAAAAACTCTAACTTATCGAACCGACCGTCATGTGTAAGTCACACGGATATACGGACAGCATCTCCGCCGGTCGGTGTACGACGCGATGTAGTGCAAGAAGTTGGAGTGAGAAAAGATATATTTGCGAGAGAACGAGGGAGTGAGAGAGCGAGAGAGCGAGTGAATGAGAGAGCGAGAGGGCGAGTGAGTGAGAGAGCGAGAGGGCGAGTGAGTGAGAGGACCACGTCGACGACGACGACGACGACGATGACGACGACGAGGAGGAGCTCAAAGCAATACCAGCTTCAGCGTTTGAACAGTGTTTTGAGGATTTGAGCGTTGGCACATGTGTATTGCTTCCGATGGAACCTATTTTGAAGGTGACAAAATCAATATTGAAGAATAAATAAGTAATTTGTGTTTTATTACCTAATTCCGGATACTTTTTTTACAGAATCTATATTTATGTGGTAAGGAGATAAGTCAACCAGAATGTATCAATGAAATGAAACAATTTGTCGACGATCACTGGCAATTTATTTAAGTGTCACACACGGCGACGTTTCGACCTCAAATCGGGTCCTTATCAAGTGTAAAAAAGTCGATCTCTAAAATTAATAGAAATAATTAAGTGTATACAATATAAAAAATATAAAAATAACAATATTAAATTGGACTTACTAGCAGAGAAAGACTTAAGAACATTCACAAGGAAACAAAGATCCAACAACAAAGAGACACGTCCGCAATCGGTGGCAGCCAACAAGAAAGTGGAATTCTCAAGTAATTATTTCTATTAATTTTAGAGATCGACTTTTTTACACTTGATAAGGACTCGATTTGAGGTCGAAACGTCGCCGTGTGTGACACTTTTAAATAAATTGCCAGTGATCGTCGACAAATTGTTTTATTTTATGTATATTTATATTTATTTATTAAACGAAATAAAAAACAACGGGGGTAAACTCTTTTTTCTTGCATAATTGACTTCTGTGCATAAATATACTTAATATAATTTTATATTTTATAAACATGTAAGTTAATACTTTTAAAAACCTTGACTGACAGGACTATGGCTTTCATCTCCTCATATATTATAAAAACAAATAACATACTTCACACTACATAATGTGTGAAATCACAACAAAATTACATTTTTAAAAAAGGTACAAAAAAGCGCCAAGTATACGCGCTTGAAGTTCTTTCAAAAAAGGACTCTACAAAACTAATGATATGAACAAATTACGCCAACTACAATGGGTATTTATGCAAACCAGAAAATCTATTACTTTGTTATTACTCTTTGGCCGATATTCATTGTTGATTCTGATTTAACACCATCTTAAGTACAATCATAAGATATTTGAAACCAATCACACAGTCGTATTAGTATCTTAAGACATTACTTCAGATCGTCTGAAAATAAGAACGGACTATGAATACTAGCCTTTGATATTCAAAAATAAAGGACATAATAATATTAAGCAGATATTTTTATACGAATAAATATTTTAATACATAGAAATATATTTATTAATACAAATAAGTGTTTTTTTTTCAAAATACTTGGCGCTGCTAAACCGAATCAAAAATTGTTTTAATTTAATGTTTAATGTTAAATAATAATGAAACTGCAAAAGCTACTGCGAAAACACCGCAATCACTACTATTGGGTTGACTTTGCACAGTAGGAAATTTGACAGGATACTTGATAAAGTCATGTGTTGAGAATAATTTTGTTAAGAATTGTTTATGATGTACATGTAACATTTTATTATTTAAAGAATCGTAAATAAATATGTTTTTTATATCATAATAACTACATACTCAATGTCCTCCTCCCAGCGAACTATGTAGTATCTGGA
This sequence comes from Ooceraea biroi, assembly GCF_003672135.1. NCBI lineage: Eukaryota > Metazoa > Arthropoda > Insecta > Hymenoptera > Formicidae > Ooceraea > Ooceraea biroi. Next base: position 11,175,066 of record NC_039507.1, read on the forward strand.
TATGCCTTCTATTTCTCGATATGGGTTTTATTGAATCAAGATGCTGTATTGGCATTGTATCAACAGGTCTATAATCTGAACAACTTTGTAAAAGTCGTTGGAAATTATTTATATGTATATTGCTAAGCCATTCGTCTCTGGTAATTATATCTTTTTCTGCAGGCATCAAAATAACGTCCCTTGTTTTTAGACATTTTAAATTCTTTTACAAAGTTTTTTGCAAATGTACAACACTTTATGCTCTCAGCAGCCTTGTATGGACACAAAGCGACCTCGTATGGGCGCAAAGCAGCCTTACCTTAAATAAATAAAAAATAAAATTAAAAAAATGAGGCAGAAAAGAATAGAGATAAAGAGAAGAAAAGGGAATGTATACAGAAAGAAAGAGAGAGGAGAGAAAGAAAGAGTAAATAAAATGAAATGTAAATATAGAAAGAAAGGGATAATGGAAAAAGAGAAAGAAAATAGAGAGAAAAATAGAAAGAAAAAAGACTTATAAGTAATATCTTGTTGATCGACACAACTGGCAAGTTCTTATTAGATTTTCTTTGTATGATTTTTCTATTTAATTTTAATTTAAATTGTAATCTTTGTGACAAAGTCACGCGCATCCTGCGCCATTGCAGACCGCGAAGCGAGCGCGACGCCACTGCAGGTCGCGGAAGAGCCGCCGAATTCCGCTTCCCCACCGCAACATCACTCGCACCGCAAAGCGAGCCGCCGATTCCGCTTCCCCACCGCAACGACCCCCCGCACCACGGCATCTGGCCCCGCGCCACCGACCGGGGCAGTATACGAGGTCTATAAATAAAGTAATGAGACTGGTACCAGACCGCACGAATTGGTAACACTGCGCGTCTCCGCGCCACAGTCGGCGCACTTCAACATCTTATGTAGCTTCAGCGTGAGTGGCGAGGCGCTCGTGTCAACAGGTGGATTGTGAGAGCTTTTTTTGCAAAGTGATTTTTGTTGCTGCGTCACTATAATGAGCGAGCGGAATTACGAGCAACGGTGTGCGATCAAGTTCTGTTTGAAACTTGGCTACAACGCGACTAAGACTCTGGCAAAACTCCAACAGGCCTACGGTGATGCTGCTTTGTCAAGAGCCCAGGTGTTCAAGTGGTTCAAGGTATTTTCCGAAGGTCGAGAATCAGTTGAAGATGAGTCTCGGTCTGGAAAGCCATCAACGTCGAGAAATGACGAAAATGTGAAACGAATTCGAGATCTTGTGCGGTCTGACCGTCGGTTAACTGTCAGATTAATCGCAGACGAGCTGAATTTGAACCACACGACCGTCCATGAAATTCTGATCAACGAACTGGGGATGAAAAAAATTTGTGCAAAAATGGTACCCAAAATTCTCACTCCTCAGCAAAAAGAAAACAGAAAAGAAGTGTGCCGCGATCTTTTGGAGCGGATTGAAAATGATCCAGATTTTTTCACAAATGTGATCACAAGCGACGAGACGTGGGTCTTTGAGTACGATCCCAAAACCAAAAGACAAAGTGAAGAGTGACACACTGCAAACTCACCACGGCAGAAAAAAGCGAGAATGAGCAAATCAAGAATCAAAACCATGCTCATTTGCTTTTTTGACAGTAGAGGAGTCGTCCATAAGGAATTCGTGTCTCAAGGGCAAACGGTTAACCAACATTTGTACCGTGAAATTCTGGAGAGGTTGCGAAAACGGGTTGCTCGCGTGCGGTCGGACATCAAAGACACCTGGATGCTGCATCACGACAATGCGCCATGTCACACAGCGCTTTCGATTACGGAGTTTTTGGCACGGAAAAACATTCCTGTCATCCCCCAGCCCCCGTATTCGCCTGACCTGAATCTCTGTGACTTCTTTCTCTTCCCGAGATTGAAAACTCATCTCAAAGGACATCACTTTGATCGACCGAAAACGTAAAAGCGGCTGTAACCGACCAGCTGAAGGCCATTTAGGTTTCTGAGTTCCAGCACTGCTATGAAAATTGGAATCAACGTCTCAGGCGCTGCGTGGCTTCCCAAGGGAGCTTCCCTTGGGAACTATTTTGAAGGAGACAGAGTTAAATTATAGTTAAATTATAAATAAAAGTTCATCTCGAAAAAGTCTCATTACTTTATTTACAGACCTCGTATAAACGCGACGAACGCGGAGACCAGCACCATTCCCTGGCCAGAGTTCTCCGACTCTGGCCTTCCGAGCCCGCATATTGAGCGGCAACCGATCCTGCAATTCCTTACCGCAAGCCCGCGTACTGAGCGGCACTCCACCGCAAACCCGCGTATTGAGCGGAACTCCTAGTTATAAGTCCGCGTATTCCGTCGTTAGCTATAAGTCCGCATACTCCGCTGCTAGTCCTAAGTCCGCGTAGTCCGTCGTTAGCTATACGTCAGACGCCCAATCTGTATCGTTAGGCATGAAACCTGAATAAATCTGTGTTCTATATATCAACCGAGGCTATTCACTCACCTATCCGCCCTATCGCATAAGATTTCACCGACCCGGGTAACTCGCGAGCTATCCGTTGCACAGCGGTACGCTACAATGGCGCCCGAACAGGGACTTATGCAATAGAGGTAGAAGAGTGATATGCCGAATAAGCGCACCGACACGGGCTGGATACACCGACTTTCGAAGACCGAGATCCAGGCCGAATTAAATCAACGTGGATTGCCGACCGAGGGGACACGAGACGAGTTACGGGCCCAATTAGTTATTTTAGAAAATAACTGTATTGCACTTGATAATGACCTGAACTAAGGTCGAAACGTTGTGTGTCATCTATTAAAGAACTTGCCAGTTGTGTCGATCAACAAGATATTACTTATTTGTTTACTGTTCCTGGCGAATTAAACGATTCAAATGGAAAAAAGACTTACTGTAATACAACCAATCTGAAACAAAAAATTATTTAAATTATATAATTAATATTATAATATTTCCAGACGATCTGAAGTAATGTCTTAACATGTTAATACGGCTGTGTGATTGGTTTCAAATATCTTATGATTGTACTTAAGACGGCATTGTTTTAAAAAAAGAATCTGTTGAAACATATATTACTTATTGTTCCGGAATGGCACTAACACAGTAAGTTATCTCCCATCGAGAAATAACTATAGCCGGTCCTGGGAAGATCGATACACCAAATCGACTCCTTGGATCGCGACAACAGCGTACCAGTCGCGCTGTTTTCATTAGTTTTTTCTTTGGTCGAACCGGCGAAACGCTTGCCGATCCAGTTCAGTGTGTCCACGACACCGAAAGAGTATAGAGCAATAAGTTGTACTGACAGTGAAACGAAATTAATTAAAGTAGTGTTGATCGCGATCTGGTCGCTGCACGTCCCGTAACGCGGCAAGATTTCCGCCGTCTATCGAACTCCAATTGAGCTCTTCCAGGAAGATCTCCGGCCGCGTCCGTGCAGCAGCGAGAGACCAGAAGCAAGATCTCCGTCGAGCCGGTATAACTACCGCCCGCTACCCGGATTATAATAAAATAAACTAGTTTCTAACGTTCAGAGGCATCATATCTTTCGACACATCCTCCACTCTCGGTTCCCTTTTTTTTTCGAGGAGCGAATCGGCTTCCGGAGCGATCTTTGCTCCGAAACACTTATATATATTGGAAAAGTGTTTTCATTTTTCTTCTACGTGCCCTACGAGCAGAGATATGGCGATGCAAAATCTGAAATTGGCAAATTTTCGATTAAGAAACGTCGTTATCATCATTGTCGTTTGTACAGTTTGTCCTGTTCGTCGAGATGGCAGCAGCTATGTTTTCTCACGTGCGCCAAATATATGAGACAGCATGTACGCAGTGATGCCAGATTTCGTACATTTCGTAGCATGCTCGACTCAATTTGCCCGAGTGAGAGTGAGACAAAATGCTACCGCATGCTATCAGGCCTCGTTAACTGCATAAACATAAAGTCGCTTTACCTTTAAGAGGGATTTATGGGGGTAACCATAATTTCAAATAAAACACCCTATAAAATATTGCATATTTAGATTCTACATATGAAATACTACCTACGCTAACAGAAAGATAAGGTATACTCGTTTGAAAATGTTTATACAGGGTGTCCCAGAGCAAGTGCGACAGCCGTTAATGAGAGATTCTTGAGAGTATTTGGAGACGAATTTTCTAATACTAAAATGTTGAGACTACAATAGTTTTTAAATGAGAAGCGTTTAAAGTTGACTAATCGTATCGTCTAAAATTCGCGCGCTCAGGTACGGTACATTGCACAGTAGTGACAGGCTCTAAGTGCCCTGAGTCTGGATCATACGCAATATTACAATATCAATTTCTGATACTTCTTTTCATTTATTTATACGCCGATAATAAATAATATATTGATAATGTATTGAACATTCTATTCATTCATTCTAACACTCAAACATTTTATAATAAGATCTTAAAAATTTAATCTGTCATTAAAAAGCGACGTGCATCGAACTGTCAAAGCTATTACATGTCACCCGAGTGACATTGCTTATAGATTACAGATTTCTGTTTCACGCACATCATAAGATATTATTTTTGTCTTTTCTAAAATAAATAAGTTGATCTAATAATTGTACAAAATGTAGAAACAGAACTTTTTATTATAAATATACATTTTAAGATTATTACATGATATGCGTGATGCAGAATCTGTAATCTATAAGCAACGTCACTCGGCTGACATGTGATAGCTTTATGTGATAGCTTTGACAGTTCGATGCACGTTGCTTTTTATTGACAGATTAAAGTTTTAAGATCTTATTATGAAATGTTTGAATGTTGGAATGAATAGAATGTTCAATACATTCATTATCGGCGTATAAATGAATGAAAAAAAGTATCAAAAATTGATATTGTAATATCGCATATGATCCAAACTCAAGGTACTTAGAGCCTGTCACTACTGTGCAATGCACCGTGCCTGAGCGCGCGAATTTTAGACGATACGATTAGTCAACTTTAAACGCTTCTCATTTAAAAACTATTGTAGTCTCACCATTTTGGTATTAGAAAATTCGTCTCCAAATACTCTCAAGAATCTCTCATTAACGGCTGTCGCACTTGCTCTGGGACACCCTGTATAAAACAAAACCTGGAGTAAAAGATTAATTACCCTGACAGCATCGTACGTGATATCACTACGACATCACTACGTCTTGTGCACGTCTACGTGACGTGTTTGTAACGTCTGTGCAGACAGGGTATAATTACTCTTATTGCAATTATCCAGTTTTAAGAATGCAGATATGTTTTATTGGAGTAGAAATAATGTAGTTCCGAGCGAAGCTGGGTGAAATGCTTATTATTTAATCTTCTTCAAAACACACAAACGTTTCAGTCCATACGTTGGACTCATCATCCGATCTCACACAAACAGGGAATAGTTTCCTAACGGTTCCAAACGGTTGAGCTTTCGACCTATGTTTACTTAGGTTTTTTACTCAGTATAGTGTGTCCTATCTACCATATAAATATTGGATGGTTTTTTTGAACACTCTGTATAATCGTATATGAAATGTTTATATATAATATAAACATATATAGAAACATGTTATATACGATTATACATATATAATTATGTATAAAATATTATCTCACAATTATACAAAATCACAGTTTTACAAAAAGACAATGCACAAATTATTTTTCTACTTATTTTTCAAGTTTTGTTCTTATTATTTGTTCTACATATATGTGATTAGAAATTATACAAGAGAAACGAAATATGTATGGACATATATGGACATATTTGATACATAATTTTATGTGTTTCTATATAATTATGTACAGTTTGATATGATTATATATCAAACATTTTGTACCGGGAATTTCATCTGTTTTATTAAAAATTATCCGATTCATGTTACATAAAATATGATTTTCATCATAAGTTATTTGTCATTGCAACATGTATAATATAATAAAAGTGAAATTATAATGTCGAAAAGATGCGACTGTCTTGCAATGCCCGTGCATATATACGACTATACGAGTTGTGTGTATGACAAATATGAAGTCGATCAAGGTTACGGAGTACATCCGACACATCGCGCGAAATCGCCGATGAAATGGTATTTTGTTTACAGAAAGCCTGAAGTTGTTTTGCCAGACACGGTGCAGGGTAGCATGAGTGAAGGGAGTGGCTCGTCACGCATACAAGTCACGTATCGTGTCGCGACGAGCGAGCACACACTCACATGTGACTGTAACTCTGTACCCCTGGCGCCATCGGTGCTACACCACGGTGCTCACGCACACAAACTCAGCTGAGCCGCCATTGGCCGCCGCCGAGCGCGGAGAGCACACGGACGCGGGTCACGCTTGTGTACGTGAGTACCGTGGTGCAGCACCAATGCAATGGTGCCAGGGGTACAGAGTTTGCATCACTGCTGTGTGCTGTTTCTGGCATCGCTTTGTGAGCCTTAGTTCCAAGTCTACTGTCGACATGGCAAGATGTAAGTATTATTATAATTCTTCCACATACATTTCTATCTTTTTTCTGTGTCTTCATTCCTCTCGCTTCTCAGATCTAAATTTAGGAAAGAGTGCCGAAAAAATTTATTAATCTATGTTTATATTTTTCAGCAAAAAGCGAAGGTTCAAGACGAAGTAAAAAGTCGACGGTAAAGGCGACGACAAGGGTAACGCCGACAACGGCGACGGTAACGGCGACGGTGACGACGGTAACACCGACGACGGCGACGGTAACGGCAACGGTGACAGCGACGACGGTAACGCCGACGGTAACGGCAACGGCGGCGACGGTAACGCCGACGACGGCAACGATAACAGCGACGACGACGACGCCAACGGTAACAGCGACGACGACGACGGCAACGGGAAAAATAACGAAGTGGACGCAGACGCCGCCGGTGAAAATAGTACCTCTGATCATATCGCGGGAGACGCGGAAGGTGAGATATATACAGGGTGTCCGAAATAAAGTGACTCAGACAAAAAGTACAGGTAGATAGGAGTAAACCGAGAAGAAAAGTCAAATACTATTTTTCGAAATTCGCAATAGTTATTAAGTTATTAACATATACGTCTGAGCCAATAAACGCGCTGAAAGCGTTAGGCCGGACTCGGGAGATAGAGCGAGAGGTGGAGTTAAGAAGAGAGGGGCGAGGGGGGAACCGCGAGCGACTCGCGAGTCGCGAAGCGCGGCGCGTGACATATGATACCACGCCGAGAATCTATTATGTATTTGTGCTTTCCGTACATTGCCGACGAGGAAACAATAATTTTCCAGCGCGGTGTTTTTAATAGCAAGGAAATGATACGCTATCATTTCCACACCACCTAGCGGTAGATAGCTCGGTGCGCTTTTTTATAGTGGTTTCCCCGGTAGGCCTAATCCACTCTCATTATTTAATTCGATTAATTTAATTGAATTGTTCGAAATGTCGTTCCCTTTCTCGTACGCAGAGGTCGGCTCTTCGTACAATATCGCGTGTGGCACGGTGCGCCATGTCCGGCGTAATGGTATTGAAGGCCGCAACAATAGCTTCACGTACCTCGTTTTCTGTACCATTACGCTGGTGCTCGATTACATTTTTTATATGTCCCCATACAAAACAATCTAACACGTTCAAGTTTGGCGACCGTGCCAGCCAGATAATAGGGCCACCACGACCTATCCACCTATCGGGAAAATGCGCGTCTAACACCTCGCGTACTTGACGACTAAAATGAGCCGGAGCCCCGTCGTGCTAAAATATTAATTGTCTTCGTATGTGAAGAGGCACATCCGCGAGAAGTATCGGCAATTCGTTCACTATAAAATTTCTATAAATATCGCCGGTTAAACGCGGTGGCAGAAAGTATGGACCAATATGAAAATAATAAGTATAAACGAACATATTTTACTTAAACAGCAGGAGAAATTGCTTTCTTTCAACTTAAACTTACGACTTGATTGCCGATTATTCCCGCCCAAACGTTAATGGACCAACGATATTGAAATGCGCCTTGACGGACGACATGAGGATTTTCATCTGCCGAATACAAACAATTGCGGCAATTGAACACGCCGTTTGGTGTAAACGTTGATTCGTCCGTCCATAAAATAATGTCGGGAAAAGAGACATTCCGTCGACATTGTGCGAGAAATCCTGCGTATGGTTTTTTGACGGTTAGTACATTTTCAAATTATCGTGAATATAAAAAGTTGATAATGATAAACCTTCGCAAAAGTATATTCGTTGTTCTACATCCCTCGGTAAAATCTGTTGCACTCGTTGGTAATGGTACGGGTGCAACTCATTTTGCCGTAAGATGGAATGCACCTCGGACCGCGAAAGACCAAATTCGAGTGCCGTACGACATACGCTGGTTCCTAATATAAGATACCTTGAGAAATCGGTGTTAAAAGTGCAAAATACATTAGTATTGCAAGTAAAAAACTTTATTAGATATTTTTATAAAAATACTGCTGCCACAGCCTTCGCCAAATCTTCACGATTCCACTGTCGACGCTTCCTCGTTTCTCTAACCTCCATAGTCAGATTCTATAAAAATTAAATACACAAAAATTCGTAATATAAATTCGTATTAACTTTTCTTTAACCTTAACGTAGTATTTTCTTTCTTTTTATTACACTACATAATCTTCATATTCGAGCAATAATTATCTCATATTAAGAGTACCCTGAATATCTCATTATACGAGCCATACGCCTAGCGGTTCCGCGATCATGAAATCTAACCTCTACAATTAAGCAATTCAACAAATTGCGTATTTTCCTGTTACTACAATTCTACTTTATCATTGCATACTGAATTTATTGTCAACCATTTCTTTATTATATAATAAACAAGGTTTAAAGACTTACCTCAAGTTCCTTTGACATGTTCACAATTTCACAAACCTTTTCTTGTAAAGGCTAAACGCAATAACGAACAATGAATTTTTCACTAAATACATTTTACACCAAGAGTAATAAGTTCATGGTGGAATTAACAGATGGTACTCACTAGTTTAGCAGAAACTCCATTATCTCATATTAGGAGCATATCTCATAATAGGGGATTCTCCTCTATATATATAAATAATATATTAAGATATGAATAAAAGTTAAACACCGGCAATAATATATCTAACCTGCAAATATACAAAAAGAAAATTGGCTTTATTTATTAAATGTAATTAAAAATTATTCTAATATATTTCGAATTACTTATTACCTCAGCGATACTTTCAATATTTTTGTCCATTCTTGTATATTTTTTTCTGCACGAAGTAAGTACGTACGTACATATATACGCAAAAAGGAAGAAACGCCGGTCTGCACCGGCCACTTATTTGGTTAGTAATTTTATTTGTTACTAGAAAACACAAGCTTACACAACCGAGTACTAGCCCTCCAGCGGGTACGGCTGTGTAGTGTTGTGTCGACAATTATTGCAATTGGAACGCACTTTGTGTCGCCGTGTGCACGAAAGTGTCTAGGGATATTGCAATTGGAAAGCACCCATTGTATTGCTATCCTCTTCTACTACCCCCGCAAGGGCAAGTCTAGCAAGGGGGAGATGTGACGCAGCTATCGCTACGCCACGGCGGTCGTACACGGCAGCTAACGCTCGCGACGCCTGCGGCCCCGCGAACCGCCATACGCGAGACCCCACTGAGCGCCACTGCCCCACCGAGCACTGCGACCCCCGGAATACGGGTCCGGGAGTATATAAGCGCGAGCCGCGAGACCACCGGCACCATTCCTCGGCCAGAGCTCTTTGACCCTGGTCTTCCTAAGCCTGCACGTTGAGCAGCTACTCCGCCTAAGCCTGCACGTTGAGCAACCAACCCGCCTAAGTCTGCATACTGAGCAGCAACTCCTAAGTCTGCGTGTTGAGCAGCACTCCGGCCGAGCCTGCATGCTGAGCAGCACGTCCACCTAAGCCTGCACGTTGAACAGCACACTCTCCGCCTAAGCCTGCATGATGAGCAGCAAGCCGACCGCCTAGCCGCGACTTCGATTCCGCGACTCCGATCCGGCGACTCCGCTCCAGCGACTCCGCTTCCGCAACGCCGATTCCGCGACTCCGATTCCGCGATTCCGCTTCAGCGACTCCGCTTTAACACTTAGTTTAAGATCAACTGCGTCTTCCGAGTCTCCACGACTCCACCGCCTAGTGATAAGCCTCCGCGTACATGTGTAACCAATAAATAACAGAATATATTGATTGCTTTTTCCTAAACTGGCTATCAATTCACTAAACCCCCCTGTCGCCACGGTTTCACCGACTCTGGGTAACTCGCGAGCTGTCCGCTCACTCGAAGCACGTTACAATCCTATGAAGCGTTGCACAATCATTTCTCAAAAACTGCTGATCCAGATTGCTTGGAATTAAAAAAGAAGCTTGAGTCATCTGAGTTTTTACAAGATCTGGTGCTTTTGTATGATGTACTGTACGAGCTCTCCGTTTTATGTCAAATTCTACAGTCACGGAAAACAACGATTATGAAAGCCAATCATGAAATACAGCGAACGATACGAATAATAAAATCTTTCAAAGAAACTAGTGGTGAGAAAACTAGTGAGATTGCTACTGCAATAGAAAATGGTTATTTCAACAACGTACAAATCACTAAATCTAAGGAAAAAAATATTAATGAAAAACAGTTTTTGCAAGCTCTAGTTGATCGTATGACAGACAGACTTATAGCTAACAACGAATCCTTGGTAAAAGATATAGATATTATAGAAAACATACTTTCGAGTGCTTCATCTACATGCGATAACAATGAAGAAGTAGAGGTAAAACGTGTTGCGCGAAGGTTTGATTTATGTGAATTTGATTGTATTGTACAATTCCGGCAGAAAAATTGGAAGTCAACATTTGTAAAACTGATTCGATCATTTCCGTGTTCCACTGCGGAATGCGAGCGTGGTTTTAGTGACATGAATACTATTGTCACAGATTTACGAAGCAATTTGTCTATACAACACGTGTCGAATTTACTCTTCATTAGTATAAATGGACCGGAGATAGAAGATTTTAACCCAGTACCATACACTAAATTAATGGTTAAAAAACCATCGCAATGCTAATGATGAGCGACGAGGAGGTATTGTTAAATCGGAGCCAGAAAAAGATAACTTTAATTTTTAATTATTATTTTCAAAGATTTGTTGCTATGTTGATTTGTTTTTTGTGAAATCTATATATTAAAATACTTCTTTCTAATAATCTTTATAATAATTTTTATAATAAAAAATAAATATTATCTTTGCATAGATAATTTGTATACATGCTCTCCCCCCTTTCCCAAAAATAGAACATTAGTATACTATACGTATACTATTAGTATACCTTGTAGAATTTTTCCTCTCCACTTATGGTAGGCAATACTAAAAAATAGCGCCTACTCTCAAGAATTTCATTCAGTCTGTCACTGCCGGCAGCGCGCCGGTTTCAGAGTGTGACGTCCTGACGTCCACCTCACACCCATTTTTAATTTTTTTTTATTTGCAATATTAATTATTAATGTATAACCACTGATAGTTATTTTTGAGCGCCATTGATACTTACCATTTTTGCTTCACTACTTATTATTAACCACAGGCTTACGTACAGTAGTCTGTTATTAACATAACCAAGAATATTATTTACTTAGCAACCTAACCGACACATTTATTATATTAAAAGCTTTAGCTTGATACTAGTTTCAATATAAAAATATATGAAGTAATAATATTAACATATATAAAGGGAAAGGAAAATATTAAAAGCACAAAAACAATATAAATGTATAACTTAGTTATTATGCTTTATGATAGATTTATTTAATTAATATAGTCACGTATATATATATTATCTAAAACGTAAAAACACAAAAACATACATAAAATCAGTAAAATATATAAAAACAGTTTATATACTCTAGCAGTTAAATAAAATAATTTTGAAACATTTTTTAATAATTTGATAAATTTATAATATTTATAATATTACGAGATTGGTAATATTTAAGATCGTTTGAATTGTAATACCATGAAGGTTTTTGTAGGTGTAGCAAAACCATTGAGCTACTTAATATTGTTTATTACATAAAAAGTATTAATGTGAGTTATAATAATTGAAAGAATTGGTTTGGAAATATATCTTATTATATGGTTATATAGCCATTGATAAGTATTACAAATTTGGCTTAATACATTTGGGTTCTTGACAGGATAAAATATTTAATTATATTTTATAACAAAGAAACAAATGGATTTGAAATGGATTTTATTATACTATAGTAAAGTCCTTTGCAAGTAGGTAATTTTCGGTAAAACCAATAGGGTCGGTTACTATATAAAAACGGGAAAAATCAATTAGTTATTTAAGACAAGAGTAAAAATAATGCCGGCGGAATTGAGTTTTATTGAGTGACGGTGTAGCTTTGATAGTTATTATAATTTACGGAGACATTTGGTGTTGATTGTTGTACAAGGTTATAAGTTGTCATTAATAACAATTAAAAAGGTAAATTTTGGAATTAATTTTATTATACAATGAAATAGTTTTTGTGAGTATAGTAAATTGTATTACCACATTTGAAATGATTTATCGTATAAAAAATTAAAGATTATTTTATTAACATAAAAGGAGAAACATTTTATAAGTAAAAGAATGTAGAATATTTGTCTACAATCTTAGTCAAAAAGAAGTACGTATTTAAAGTTACGAAATGGCAATAAAATTTTACTAAATTTTTTGGGTCTAAAATTTGAACCGTAAGGAAATAATTTGTTATAATTATATTGAAGCATCTAGGTCATAAGAGGAAACTAATAGGGACCTCAGATTTTGAAAATAATCATTTTTACAGAAGTGACCAACAACTTTTGGGAATCATCATTTTTAGCCAGGCTGATGGTACCTGTGATGAAATTTTTCTTATCGCACCACGGGATTATTGAGAAACCACAAAAATTGCAAAGTCACTATTTGTTAAACAAATCAGTGTTATTTTTCAATATTTATAGTGTAGAAAGTTTTAATGAAATATTAATAGTTTAGAAGTTACAAAGTTAAAAACAATTAAAGTCAAAATCAATTAGTGAACAATTTAATATAAAAGGAAATAAGTTGGTTAACCCAAAAATATTAAGAAAAGAATAAATCGTTAATTAATTATGAATAAAAGTATATTACACATGGTATTACATTTATAGTAAGGATTATTGAATTTATTTAATGGAATATTTTATGTTACTGAGCATTAATTTAAGTATATAATTATTACGCATTTAATCCGTTAATAATAAGTATATTAACAACACCATATACGAACACACTTATATATGTGCATATAACCCATAAAAGAATTATTGGTTATTTAAGATTTTATGAATTAACTAAGACTAATATTGTAATGGAATAATAATTTTATACGGTTTAACTATAATACTAAACCCGGCACACCAATAGTTGCTTTATTACTAATTTTATAATAACCAAAGAATAGACGTGCAAGTACATACACGCGTATATCTATATATATAGGTATCCCTATAACTATAAGACAATTATTGGTTGAGTGAGATTTTATAAGTTTATTAGAATGGTATATTGAAATAATAATTTTAGATGATATAATTACATTATTAAAGGCTCATGATACCAATAATTGATTTTACAATAATTTATAATAATTATTATTTCACTGAGTGCGTTATATTATTAAGAAGACGTATGCAAGGTCTTATAATAATTCAGGCATAAGACTAGGAGCATATAAAATGCATATGTCAAGCGTTATAATTTTAAGAATTAAATTTGTGAGCATTACAGAATTATTTGAATATTAATTTGAATAAGACAGTGAACACAGCGTTAAGTAACAAAGGAAAAAAGATTTAAATTCACGAAAGAATATTATTTCATGATGACTAATTATAAAAGACGGTGACTTGTCGGCACCTGATTGAAATAATAATCCAAGATCGCTGTCTTAAGCAAAGGTTGAATAGATATCTCAAGCAAGACATATCGGCAGGAAGTTGCAGCTGCCATTTGATTCGGAGAAACTCCGGTTGATTAAAAAGCATAAACTAAAATAGTAGGAGGCTCTGCCACTTAACTCATTGGTTCTTCGTTTCGAAGATTCTTATGGTGGATCGAAAACTTAAGTGGTGGGATTGGTCTCACGGTGCGTCTAGTGGGGACGATGAGCTCAACGGTGAGCTCAACGCTTACAAAAGATAAACGTATTTTGACGCGTAAGTTCAACATGAAATTCGCAGTACAGAATTATCGCTCATCTGTTATGCTTTTTAATCAACCGGAGTTTCTCCGAATCAAATGGCAGCTGCAACTTCCTGCCGATATGTCTTGCTCGAGATATCTATTCAACCTTTGATTAAGACAGCGGTCTTGGATTATTATTTCAATCAGGTGCCGACAAGTCACCGTCTTTTACAATTAGTCATCATGAAATAATATTCCTTCGTGAATTTAAATCTTTATTCCTTTGTTACTTAACGCTGTGTTCACTGTCTTATTCAAATTAATATTTAAATAATTCTGTAATGCTCACAAATTTAATCTTAAAATTATAACGCTTGACATATGCATTTATATGCTCTAGTCTTATGCATGAATTATTATAAGACCCTGCATACGTCTACTTAATAATATAACGCACTCAGTGAAATAATAATCATTATAAATTATTGTAAATCAATTATTGGTATCATGAGCCTTTAATAATGTAATTAAATCATCTAAAATTATTATTTCAAGATTCCATTCTAATAAACTTATAAAATCTCACTCAACCAATAATTGTCTTATATATATAGGGATGCCTATATATATAGATATACACGTGTATGTACTTGCACGTCTATTCTTTGGTTATTATAAAATTAGTAATAAAGCAACTATTGGTGTGCCGGGTTTAATATTATAATTAAACCGTATAAAATTATTATTCCAATACAATGTTAGTCTTAATTAATTCATAAAATCTTAAATAACCAATAATTCTTTTATGGGTTATATGCACATATATAAGTGTGTTCGTATATGGTGTTGTTAATATACTTAATTATTAACAGATTAAATGCGTAATAATTATATACTTAAATTAATGCTCAGTAACATAAAATATTCCATTAAATAAATTCAATAATCCTTACTATGAATGTAATACCATGTGTAATATACTTTTATTCATAATTAATTAACGATTTATTCTTTTCTTAATATTTTTGGGTTAAACAACTTATTTCCTTTTATATTAAATTGTTCACTAATTGATTTTGACTTTAATTGTTTTTAACTTTGTAACTTCTAAACTATTAATATTTCATTAAAACTTTCTACACTATAAATATTGAAAAATAACGCTGATTTGTTTAACAAATAGTGACTTTGCAATTTTTGTGGTTTCTCAATGATCCCGTGGTGCGATAAGAAAAATTTCATCACAGGTACCATCAGCCTAGCTAAAAATGATGATTCCCAAAAGTTGTTGGTCACTTCCGTAAAAATGATTATTTTCAAAATCTGAGGTCCCTATTAGTTTCCTCTTATGACCTAGATGCTTCAATATAATTATAACAAATTATTTCCTTACGGTTCAAATTTTAGACCCAAAAAATTTAGTAAAATTTTATTGCAATTTCGCAAATTTAAATACGTACTTCTTTTTGACTAAGATTGTAGACAAATATTCTACATTCTTTTACTTATAAAATGTTTCTCCTTTTATGTTATAAAAATAATATTAATTTTTCTATACGATAAATCACTTCAAATGTGGTAATACAATTTACTACACTCACAAAACTATTTCATTGTATAATAAAATTAATTCCAAAATTTACTCCTTTAATTGTTATTAATAACAACTTATGACCTTGTACAACAATCAACACCAAATGTCTCCGTAAATTATAATAACTATCAAAGCTACACCGTCACTTAATAAAACTCAATTCCGCCGGCATTATTTTTACTCTTGTCTTAAATAACTAATTGATTTTTCCCGTTTTTATATAATAACCGACCCTATTGGTTTTAACGAAAATTACCTACTTGCAAAGGACTTTACTATAGTATAATAAAATCCATTTCAAATCAATTTGTTTCTTTGTTATTAAAAATAATTAAATATTTTATCCTGTCAAGAACCCAAATGTATTAAGCCAAATTTGTAATACTTATCAATGGCTATATAACCATATAATAAGATATATTTTTAAATTAATTCTTTCAATTATTACAACTAACATTAATACTTTTTATATAATAAACAATATTAAGTAGCTCAATGGTTTTGCTACACCTATAAAAACCTTCATGGTATTACAGTTCAAACGATCTTAAATATTATCAATCTCGTAATATTATATTATAAATCTATCAAATTATTAATGATAAATGTTTCAAAATTATTTTATTTAACTGCTAGAGTATATAAAACTGTTTTGATATATTTTACTGATTTTATGTATGTTTTTGTGTTTTTATGTTTCAGAAAAATATATATATATATATATATATATATATACGTGACTAAATTAATTAAATAAATCTATCATAAAGCATAATAACTAAGTTATACATATATATTGTTTTTGTGCTTTTAATATTTTCTTTTCCCTTTATATATGTTAATATTATTACTTCATATATTTTTATATTAAAACTAGTATCAAGCTAAAGCTTTTAACATAATATATGTGTCGGTTAGGTTGCCAAGTAAATAATATTCTTGGTTAGACTAATAACAGACCACTCTACGTAAGCCTGTGGTTAATAATAAGTAGTGAAGCAAAAATGGTAAGTATCAATGGCGCTCAAAAATAACTATCAGCGGTTATACATTAATAATTAATATTGCAAATAAAAAAATTAAAAATGGGTGTGAGGTGGACGTCAGGACGTCACACTGCTACATCATCAAGTGCTTCCTGACCTGAGGGTTAGATTTGTGCGAACGCTTGTGAGTAGATGTATTTAATTATTTTATACTCGCTGCTCTTATGGAACGTTATACTTGTACTCCATATACATACTACACATTTTGACAGATTTACAAAGGTTTAATACATTATTATATTTACAGTTACTTAATATTTTCGAATTATAATTAGTTGTGAAACAATTACTGGCCTGAGGGTTCAGATTTATATGACATTTGCGAATAAAATTATTTCAAGTAACACATATATTCATATTGTAACCAACTTCTATATTACACTTGAATTTAGTAATAAACTTTTGATTAATTTAATTGTTCATTAAATATACCCTTCAATTATTATTGTTTAATCATTGAGAATAATGTTAGTGGTACAACAGTTGCAATTAACCATAATTTAACTTTAACTTTTGTTCAGAATCGCTCGCCAGCGTAAATTCGCAGCGAAGCGTCATCCTATATTGAATATATAGTGCATGAATGCATTAATTATATCAATTTATTTGTGCGAGGCATACCCATTTATTTCAATTATATTTAAAGCGTTAAATCGCTTTTTCCCTTTTGAATACCATTAACAGCGACTTCATTCGCTGTGAGTTATCCTTTGAAAACAGTCGAGAGCGAACATTCGCTTCCATACCTGTCATATACCACGGCGTGTATAGCCGCCATTTTCTCATCCTTTAGCTCGGTATACGAACATATATGCCTCATTACACAATTAAGTCGTATTTAATATTTAAGTGAATTAAAATCAAATCATACCATTATTTGAAGGATAATTCGATTATAAACATTAATTTAACATTTGCATTACAAGTTTATTACATTTGTGTACTTAAATCAAGTGAGCATGGTAAAAAGTTCGACTTACGCTAGTGACAATTACGCTAGTGACAATTACGCTAGTGACAATATTAAGGAATTGCTGACTTACCATAAGGCAGTGCACGGTGAATTAATAACTTTAATTGTGGTTACAGTATATCACTAACAAGATTTAAGTTTAATAACTCACACTAGTGACAATAGTACGACTTACGCTAGTGACAATTACGCTAGTGACAATATTAAGGAATTGCTGACTTACCATAAGGCAGTGCACGGTGAATTAATAATTTTAATCTTGGTTACAGTATATCACTAACAAGATTTAAGTTTAATAAATTACATAATTTTCGTTTATTGTATTGTTAAGCACGAACATAGATTCATTCATCTGACCAATTCCTTATGTATACTACGTCTGACCAAATCATTATATATTCTACCTGATACATTCAATTTAGTCACAGGAGGTATATTTTATTTAATTACCAAATAAAGCATTACGAAATTATGAATAACAGTTAATAACGAATTAGAATCTATATTAATTTGTTTTAAATCATTATTTTATTCTTCAACTCCAT
Organism: Ooceraea biroi; assembly: GCF_003672135.1. Lineage (NCBI taxonomy): Eukaryota > Metazoa > Arthropoda > Insecta > Hymenoptera > Formicidae > Ooceraea > Ooceraea biroi. Next base: position 11,193,400 of record NC_039507.1, read on the forward strand.
CACCGTGTATGAGCATAAAAGTGCTCGTCTCCTTACTTTGTGTTACATTCCACTTAAAGAAAGGCATAGTAACCTGCCTACTTTTCTTTTGAGATATTTTATTTTATCAATCCTTTGCATATGAGCATTATTATTGCTCATCCTTTTCATTTTTCCATTAGTAAGAGCGAAGCGACGCCCTTATTTCTATATTATACTACTGTCATACACTACACAGCGACATTACGCTGTGATTTTCTTTTCAATATTTTCCTATTCTTATACCTTAATTTTGTTGAAGAAATAAGAGAGATAATAATTTAAATTCAGTTTTCATATATTAGATAATAGAGAGATATCAAGTTACAATCAATATTGATTACAATATTTTCCTTTTGACAATCACAATTTCATCACCGTAAGAGTTAATCGCAAGCTCTCTCCATTCCCGGGTAAAGTCGGTGTATGCAGATTGACCCATAATCAAAAGAGAGCACCTGAAATCAAATCACCTGAGGGATAGATTTGGGACAGGTACCTGATCGTCTACATTCTCACTTCCCCGGACGTGACAATGGGTATGTATACTTCGTCCAGCGAGAGAACGTTATCGGAGTAAACGAAAACGCGTCCGTTCCGCGCAGATATCCGCCCTAGAGACCCCCCACTACGCCGCGATACAAGCGCGTTACTGCTATTATACACACCACCACTACGCCACGCTATCCCCACTTCGCTCGCCTATGCGCAGACGAATAACGTTCTCTCGCTGGACGGAGTATAGTTTTATTAATTAAATTAATTAAGTATCATATGTGCTGTATTCATCTTACTTTGTTCTCCTTTCTTCGCCCTTCCTCTACTCATATAATATGTAACGAATGAAACGGCAAACTTTTATGTTAAATTAATATTTTTGAATAAAATTAATATTTTCTTAAAAGTATGATTATTTCTCTATGATTATTTTAGATAAAATTAAAAGATAGAAGATCGAAAGAAGAAATTTTACATTTGGTCCCAGTAGAGATCAGCCACAGAAACGAAGTAGCAGTAGTAGCAACAGCGGAAGTTCTGGTACTGCATCAGGAGATATCGCTGCTAATATATATATTGATATACACTACTCACAAAAATTAGAGGAAAACCAAACTTTTCTTAAAAAATAGGCAAATTTCAAGCAGCTGTAACTTTGTTAAAAATGAACGAAATTTAAATTTAAAAAAAGGATTTTAAAGCTTGAAACTTTTACTTTCAAACGGTTGCCATGAGTTTAAATTTCTGTGACGTTTGGTAATTTTTACATACAAAAAACTGCGAACTGGACAAAATAAGAAAGTTTCTTTTCACTTTGAAGGTCTGTCACGTATCAAAAAAAATTCTGCGAAAATTCTAGACTTTTTATTGTAAAAGATTGAAGTTTTCTCTACAAAACACTTTTTTAAAATTTTTCTACGAGTTTTTGTTACTGAGTTATCGCCGATTAAATAAAAATTGGCATTGTTTACTTTGATTGCTCATAACTCCGGTAAAAATCATCGCACAACAATTTAAAAAACGGATTCTTAAGGAGGGAACCTACTTTAGAAGAGCGAAAAATAGGTGATTTTTAAGAATTTTTTGTAAAGGAAAAGTAATGTTTATATTTTTGAAAGTTTTAAGACCTTTTAATATTAGGTTTGAACCTTCGATATATATTTTTATTTAATAAAAAGAGCAATATTGTTATTGAAAATTTAATATTAAAATCCGTGCTTCGCCATCGGAGCTGCGTCATTGTGTACATCCTAACATCTTCAATTCTTGCCTGAAACAAAAATTTCAAGTATATTATTAATTTGTATGTTATTTTACCCTAAGTAAACCAAAAATATTTAAAAAAGTTTAAAAATGAAAATTTTGTACGACTGAAAAAAAAGTTACGATTTTTGGGAGGCAATGTCGTTTATGTTTATGCAAAAAACACATTGTTTAAATTGATTTTTGATTAATGTTTTAGGTTCATCGAAGATGGTTGGCTATTATTTAACTAAAATACTTTGAACGAAGTCGATAGGTCAAATAGTTTTTTTGTAATCGTGTACACAAAATTCAAGAAAATGTGAAAAACACATTTCGAGGAAAACGCGTTTAAAGTTTTCGGTTTAAAAAACTAATAGTTATTGAGTACTTACAGAGCTCGAAGGCTAATCTGCTATACCAGCACCATACAGTAGTCCTTCAGCTTCCTCATGAAATTCATTTGTGGTAATTTGAGCCAGCCGACGAGCTGCTCGAGCCTCCTTTGTGCTGCTGAGTCTACGTCGCTCCTGCCTCGAGATGCGCTGCGTGTCGTACATATTAGCGAAATTCCGGCACTCTGGTCCAATGTTGATCTCTAATTGATTCATCATCTTCAAAAGTGATGAATATCCTTCATTGAAAATGCCGGCAGCAATAAAGGCGGCGATTTCAATAATATTTTTGCCGGAGTTCAAATGCTTCGGTGCTAGTCGCCAGACGGTCGCGTTGAAACTTTCGTTTGCATTTTGTGTATGTCCACCCATACATCGCGTTAAAAGGTCTTCATTGGACAAATCAGTATATATTGGAATCAAATGCTCCTCAATATCTGGATGGAGTGGAGGGGGATGGTCGTACTCTTCCAATTTACCTGTCGCTTCATACTTCCGCCACTGGCACCAGCTGTCGGCTCCAGCCGGACAATTATCGTGCCGCGGATTTTCATTGCTTGAGCATAAATGTTCTAATGTTGCCCATATTGCTTTTTTCATGTTAGGCACAGAATTGACATTTCGCCTTATCGCAAGCCCGTAATATTTTGTTAACTTTTTTATAAGGACGTCGGTCAATTTACCTTTACCGCCAAGCTTGTGCGTCTTCTTTGCATTTCGAAGTCGTGTGCCCATTCTTTTTTCAACGTGTCCAACGCACTCAGTTTTTATAACAGAAACATCGTCACCGTACGGATTCAAATTTAAAATTGCGTTGAATGTTTTCGAATCACCGTCTCCGATATAATTTGTGTATTTCACTTTGAATTTCTCTTCAGATCTTGAAAACATTTCTTTCATGGCGTCGACCTCCATTTTACCTGCTGAGCCAGAATGGTTTGCAAAACACTCGTTTTCGTGTTCTTCGTACCACTCAGTATATTCATCAGTATCTTCTTTCTTCCTCCAATATACACAAGCCTGGCAATAACTGCTTTTTACAACGAGATCTATCACTTTACCGCTGTAATATCCAATGATCGTCGTGACACCGAACAGAGAAGTAAATCCTCGTTTCTTCCACGATCCATCTCCACTTATTTTTAATTCAGTTGGTGGTCTTTCATTTTTCACATTTTCTGCTTTTTCTTCATCAACGACTTTTTCAGTCAAATGATCAAAAACAGATTTTGCTACTTCATGCATATGTCGTACAATGCGATCGTATGTACCTATTGCTATACCTTGACCGATGTCCATAAGGCCACTGAATATATTTATTCCTTCTCTGCCAATGCCTAACAGTCTCAAAACAAACACAAGTCGTCGATTTATTTCGTAGCCAGTATGGATTAACGGTCCTGAATTTATTTCTGTACGACCACAAGTACATTTCACAATCAGTTTGAAACCGAAGCCACGTATCCCAGTTTCTTCAAATTGCATACTTTTCTTGCACTCCTTACAAATAAGCATCTGTGCAAGCGTAGTAAAAACAGTAAAATATTCAATGATTCTGTAAGTGTGTTGTGGATTATAAACAATATTATCACTGATCGCAGTTTTCAGTTTTTTCGCGCTGGTACTCTGCTCCGTTTCATCACTTTTTTCCATATATTGATTGCCTTGAAAGTGTCTCTTCGTCGATCTAGATGCGCATTGAGATTCTCCGTGCTTCGCTTTTGGGTACATTTTGCTTTCCCAACGTCTGCATTGATCGAAAACTCAAACTCGACTAACCGCTAAGAGCAAGCAAGGACCTTGAAATATACTTTCTCTTTTCAACTTCCTTTGTCATTTTAGGCAGCTGTCCCGACTCTCTGTCTCTCTCGGCTACACTAACACATAAAAACACGTACACAGATCAGGTATACACAAGCTGATTTGTTTTGACGAACATCTGAACCAATGAATAGAAGTGAGAGACTAAGAGGCTGTGCGCCTGTGTGTGTTGCGGATCATTGTCGTATACCTGCGCGCCATGCTTTCGTTGCACATGGCTAAATCTACCGAAGGACTTCGAATTTCGCTCTAAAATTTACAGAACATATTCCTAAAGAGTATTACTATTAATTTATGCACAAAAAAAAATCGATTTTTTCGACCCTATAAAGTAGGTTCCCCCCTTAAAGCTGAAACTTTGCTCTATTGAACGGTATACTTGCCCAAATTTTTTCGAAAACACATAACCATGCTGAAAATGGATGAATATAACGTAAAAATGAATGATTTTTCACTTTGTCATTTTTGACCTTAAAAACAATCGTACAGAATGACAAAAAAATTTGTTCTTCACAGTTTTTAATACTTTTCAATACCATGAATTTGACAAAAATTTGCCGAATAGCTATAAGATTGTTTTCATGGTGGCCACTGTGGTTTTATGGGACAAAACTAAGAAATTGCTAAACTTCAGTAAGATAAAATGGAAAATAATGTTAATTAATGTTAAAAATTGATTTCTAGCGCACTATATTAATCTTTATTAAGTCAGCAATAACAAAATACACACTTTTCTACCAAAAGTTGAAACAATTTGTGAACCGCCGGCGTTAGTTTTATCCAAAGCGTACCACGTGGAGGTCGCACGGTCGGATTTACGCTTCGTTTTGTGTGTGTGTGTGTGTGCGTGCGTGTGTGTGCGTATGTATTATGTGGAGTGTATTAGTGATTAATGCAAGATGGAGTGATTAACGCTAAAAAGAATTTAATAACGTGTATTTCCGCCTCTATTCAAAATGACTGCTCGCAATCAATTTCGCATATTGATGCAACGACGTATTGCTCTTTGAGGGATTCGCTGCCAAGTTTGGCAAAGAACTGTGACAAGCGAAGCCAAATCGACGATGTTGGGATAGTTTTCGCGTACTTGGCGTTCTAACATATCCCAAACATGCTCGATTGAATTCAAATCGGGACTCATTGGCGGATGCAATAATGTATCGATTTGATGGTTTCTCAGAAACTGTTGGGTGTAACGAGCAGTGTGCGGTCGTGCGTTGTCATGCATTAGGCGAAACCGTTGACCAATTCGATTTCTAATTGGTAGAACATATGGCTCTAGAATTTCATGAACATATCGTCTAGAAGTTAATCCTGGTGGAGGGATAATTACAAGAGGTGCTCGTGAAAATCGAGATATTCCTGCCCATACCATTACAGAACCACCATGAAAAGCTCGAACTGGTCTGTTGCAGTTTTCGGAATAGCGTTCTCCTTGACGTCGCCAAACTCGGGCTCGTCTGTCATTGCCAAAAAGGCAAAATCTAGACTCATCCTTAAACAGTACAGAATTCCATTGCCTAGGTCGCCTACTGACTAAAGAATGAGCATAATGTAATCGTAGGCGATGATGACGATGGGTAAGGTATAGAACTTGCACTGGTCGACGAGCGTGCAATCCCGCTTCTCTCAAACGATTTCTTATCGTTGAAGCCGAGATCGGATGCTGTCGACCATAATTAATATTGCCGGCAATTCTACGTGTGCATACAAAGCGATTCTGTGTAACTTGCCGGATGATCATTCGATCTTCCCGAGCGCTTGTTTCACGAGAACGGCCCTGACCCGGCCGTCTGTGGTATAAGCCAGTCTCTCGAAACCGGGAATAAATCCGATTAATGATGGACGGACTTACTCCAAACTGGTTGACAACGTACCGTTGACTGTGATTCTCCTGTAGGAGAGTCACAATACGAGCACAATCTGTCTCAGATAAATGACGCATAGGCATCGTAAAAGAACAACGAGCAGAAAACGGAAGTAGGAGAAAACAGAATAGATAAAAGAAAAGAAGAAATGTAAAAATAAGTAAAGGAATAAGTAAAAACCTTAACTAATGATATATCAGACAGTATCAAAAATCGCCAATAGAATAACTCCGAACAGCTCAGTATACGTATGCGTATGTAAGCATAAGCACATGTGAGTACGAATGCGCGATCTTAAGTAATGTAGCTGAACTCTTTCACTTACGAGAAACGTCTTACGTCTTGTCGTCGCCTAGCGGCAAGACGTTCCACTAGTTGCGTGCAATCCGTGAGCGTTCACACACGCGTGCACACACACGCACACACAAAACGAAGCGTAAATCCGACCGTGCGACCTCCGCGTGGTACGCTTTGGATAAAACTAACGCCGGCGGTTCACAAATTGTTTCAACTTTTGGTAGAAAAGTGTGTATTTTGTTATTGCTGACTTAATAAAGATTAATATAGTGCGCTAGAAATCAATTTTTTAACATATATATATATTAATATATATTAATATATGTTAATATATATTAATATATTATTTAACATTAATATATATTAATATATATCATATATATATATATATATATATATTTTATATTGTGTATTATATTTTTACCTGATGTTGTGGAATGTTAACAAACATTGTTTCTTGCCCTACAGCAATTTTATTTTTATTTTCATTAGAAATTATCAATGGAATATCAAGTATGTTTTGTGCATACATCTATGTACCTCAAAGAATTTCTTCTATAATCATGTATATTGTGTATTATATTTTTACCTGTTGTGGAATGTTAACAAGAATTGTTTCTTGTCCTTCAGCAACTTTATGTTTATTTTCATCACACATTATCAATGGAATATCAAGTATGTTTTGTACATTTCAATATCATTATTATTTCAATTACTAATGTTCCAACTGTTAGAATTGTTATTTGTTTGTATTATTTCTCGCAAAACACAATCATTAGCATCTTTAGATATCATCTTATTTTGATTTAAACTGGTAATACTACGAGGCAATGAGGAGCTTGTTTCTTCTACATGTATTTCTTTTGTTGACGCATTCGCTTTCATAGGAAAGCGAATGCGTCAAATAGTTGAATTGTTAACTTCTTTGTTTCATAAAAATCGGATGTATTATTTTAGTTGCTTCAGCTGCAACATTTTCTATTTCTTATTTAATTATGAAAGCGACAGCAGTGCAGTAATTATCCAACAATTTTTCTCAATATAACTATCTTCAAAGTAAACTTTGCTAAGTTGATAAAAGCAATCCTTTATTAATGACCAAGGCTGGCAATACAAATTTATTATAACTATCTTCATGTCCAATTCTTGTGTCTCATTTTGGAAGTCCAAAACACTTAGTATATACATCTGATAAAGGAACAATACAGTACTCTGACAAATATTTACATTGAAAATTCCAATTATTTTTGAATCAATTATGCAATCAGAAACATTACTTATTTCTTCGAATTTTTTACAATAAAATAATATGCCCATACAGCACAGAAGCTACAGCAATATTGCTGCAACGTTACAACTTTGCATATTGCAATGCAATATTGCAGAAACATTGCAAAGACAATTTGGTGCAATGTTAATTCAGTAATGTTGCAGCAATATTTCAAAACAATGTTAAAATAGCATTACATATATTTTGCGATCAACGCGTATATTACGGAGCTACGTTCCGACTGTTGCTGTTAGTGCGGAAAATTTATAGTTCATATATTACGTACATTTAACTTAAACAGTCATTTAAATATTTTTCTTATGCAATTTGGAACAGAGTAGCAATCACCTAACTTTTTCTCTAAAGCGGAAGAAAAGTGAAAAGTTTCATATTTTTAAATATCACATATATCTTATACGGAACTTTTCACTTGTAACGTTTCCATCATAGAGAACAAAATACGTTATCGCTGCGCTGAGCTAGAATTGGCTAGAATTAAATTTATTGGTTACCGCGTCGATCAAGGGCGGCAAGCGTTACCGCCACGCGCTTTTGTCTGCCGGCGAGTGATAAGTACACACGTGCGTATTATATTGGGACGATATAAAGTGTATATATATACATCCAGGGAACAATTACTTCTTGGAGGTTTGTATTATTTAAGATTTTTATATATTATATATGTAATTATAAGAACATTAGCTTAAGCCGCTTAAGCTAATGTAATGTAATCTAACCTCACTTTTCACTGACTCTCGTACAGTAACTTTGATTCTTATTCTCCTTATTTTTATCGAAAGTCCTATAAAAGCTTTTTATTATGTTGTTTTCGCCATTTTATATACGTAATTATGTAAGGACATTAGCTTAAGCCGCTTAAGCTATAATTTAATGTAATCTAACCTCACTTTTCACTGACTCTCGTACAGTAACTTTGATTCTTATTCTCCTTATTTTTATCGAAAGTCCTATAAAAGCTTTTTATTATGTTGTTTTCGCCATTTTATGTACGTAATTATGTAAGAACATTAGCTTAAGCCGCTTAAGTTAAAATTTAATACCTCACTTTTCACTGAGTCTCGTACAGAAATTTTGATTCTTATTCTTCTTATTTTTATCGAAATCCTTATTATTTTGTTTTCGCCATTTTATACGTAGTAATACAAACTATTCAAGATATCACAAATTTCACAATATACATATAGTATTGAAAAATATTTGTATAGTTAAAAATTAAATATATTACAAATGATTATGGATCTATATAATATATTAATTAAAACCTTTTTGTATTTCACGAGTTCATTATCCAGTCGTTTTTATTTATATGGATAGTTGATATCTATTATACTCAAGTTGTGTTCCGATATTCACTGCCAGTACTGAAAATCTGTATACTCCGTCCAGCGAGAGAACGTTATCGGAGTAGACGAAAATGCGTCCGTTCCGCGCAGATCTCCGCCCTAGAGACCCCCCACTTCGCCACGATACAAGCGCGTTACTGCTATTATACACACCACCACTACGCCACGCTATCCCCACTTCGCCCGCCTATGTGCAGACGGATAACGTTCTCTCGCTGGATGGAGTATAGTATACGTGACGTAAACCACGGATTTTCAGTACTGGCAGTAAATACTGGAACGCAGGCTCAGTCAAAGATTCAATTTTAATACTGTAACATCTATACATATAAGCATATATCTATATATATATACAGGGTATCTCATGGGAAGTTGCTGAAACTAATCAGCTGTCATTTTTAAACGTATGCAGTTATTGAAAAAACAAAAATTGCGTTGGAAAGAGGAAAGTCTGCAGTTTTTAATGGGTATAAATAAAATTTAGCAAAATGTTTGTATATCAGTTTATTTTATTAATGAAAAATATGCTAATAATCAAGTAAGTTAATGATAAATATTTTCAAAGTGTGCACCATCTGAATTTGTACAAAAATCAATTCTTTTACGAAAACTTGTGAAAACTTTTTCTAACATGTCGTCTTTAATGTTGCTGACGACCTTTTTAATAGCTACTACTAAATCTGACACTGTTTCTGGATTTCTGGCATAACAATGGTCCTTAATGTATCCCCAAAGAAAGAAGTCACATGGATTTAATCCGGCGAGTACGGTGGCCATTCTAGCCCCCCCTGGGCAAATTTGGGGTATCCCAGACCGATGACTCGATTGCCATAAACTTTATGGATTGTTTCGAAGACCTCCTAGGTTCGATGTGGTGTCGCTCCATCCTGCATGAAATGACATCCTCTGACCAGGCCTCTTTTTTTTGCATGAGGGAAGAATTGTGTTTCGAGAAGCTGCTTGTAACTTTCTCACCAGTGACTGTTGATTCGAAGAATTGCAGATAAATTCCTTTTACCGAGATCGCAGCCCATGCTGTTATGTTTTGTGGATGTAAAGGTTTAACCAGTGAAATGTTGAGATTTTCCGACCCCCAAAATCTATAATTTTGTTTATTAACATAACCATTTAGCCAGAATGTGCTTCGTCCGTGTAAATTATCAATTTTGCATCAAGTTCTCCATCTTCAAACATTCCATTTCTCGTCTTGCAGAATTCCACACGTTTCGTCATAGCGCGTTTGGTTAGCAATTGATGCGATGTTATTTTATAGGGATGCATTTTCAGGAAATGTTTTAAAATCCTGTGTAACGTTGTTTTGGATATTTCGAGAGCTTGGGCAGCTTTCCGAATGGAAGAATTTGGATTCTCTTCAAAATACTTCTTAATATCTTCAATGTTTTCTTCTGCAGCTACAGACACAGAAGGACCTGGCAGATCATGTCTACGGTCTTGGATAGTTCCATACTGCATAAAATTATCGATAATTCTGATAAAAATAACGCAAAACATTATTTTAATGCAGATTTATTGCCAAAAAATGGAGTGACGTAACGCATACGTTTAAAGAAATAATAAATTCTAACCTTTTCAGCGTGTTTTCGCTCTTAACTTTATGTGTTCCGTATTTAGTACGAAACCCCCTGTAAGCATTGCTATAAACTTTTCCTCTGGAAAAGAAGCACTCGACAAGATAAATCTTTTCTTCCATTGTCAGATTACTCATTTTGACGCGCACGGACTTGCATCTACCACAACCAGAATAAAACTGCGGACACTCAAATGAACGACCGTTAACCGTAAGACTCTTTCTGAAGTCATGGAGGGGGGAACCAATCGTTTACTTTCAGCAACTTCCCATGGGACACCCTGTACATGTGTATATTCTTTGTTAATATTTGTTCTATATACTTATCTTTTTTTCAGTGTATAAATATTTATGCAATTATCGATTATTATAAGAAATATGTATAACGCACATAAAAGAAGACTTAATGTTTCCAAGCGCCATAGTAGACGGATTATTGCTAATAATACTGCAATAGATATCGCTGGCTGTTCAGAATCAGATTCATATACTGTCAATACTTCCTCTCAACATACTGTTTATGAAAATGTACTTAAAGAAACTATTGCAAACGTTAATATTTGTAATACACATAATAATAACATAATGCATATCATAAAACATTGGTTCTTTAATCAACACACTGGCAGTATATTGCTGTTAATGTGACACGACGTTTCGACCAATATCTGGTCCTTCTCAAGTGTTGTGTGTCTTTTTCTAAAAATTCAAGGTAATACAATGTGAGTGAGAAAAATGACAAGAAACCGTAACGCAATACAACCTCAACGCAAACCGCAATATACAAATAAATAAACCGCAATACTACAAGGAAACACAACAATCCGCATAAATATGAATAAATATGAATAAAATACAATTTTCGCAAACTTACTGGCTGAAAAAGACACCAAAAACCGAATGAGAGACAAAGAGACCGAACACCGTGAAAGCAAACTCTCAAATGATCGCAATAAACAAGTCAAAGAGGAAAGGAGATGTTTGCTAGCACTTGGTCATATATACCGGGTAGGTTATCGGTATCTTTCTGCAGATTGATGGAGTTGCTGTGCTTTTTAATACAAATCATCTCTGCGATCTCGCGCCTCCTTAAATGTTTATCCTGATGCAAAACATCCACGTGTATCCAGTCGAACTCATGGCCGTCATGCGCTCTGTGACAACTAACAACCGACCAATCGCTCTCGTTTTTCTTTATATTTGATTTGTGCTCGTTAATCTCACAGTCACGTGTCTCTTTGTCTGGCCGATGTAACAGACCTCGCAGTCCGCACATTTAATCTTATATACTACATTGGTCTTTTGGCTACTCATTAACATGTCTACCTAATCTAATTACACGATTTAACATATTAAACTTCGTATAAATGACACCAAGATTGCACTCCTTATAAATTCTGCGTAATTTTTCACTAAGGCGATTCCTAAACCAGCATCATATGTGAAAGATGGTTGGAGCTTTGTTAGCAATGTTAGTGGATTAAACATTGAATCACATGAGTCAATGGTCTCGTTTGACGTGGTTTCGCTGTTCACCAATGTACCAAAAGAACTTGTAATGCAAATCATAGAAAAGCGATGGCATTTATTAGAGTCGGCTACGAGTTTTTCTCTTGACCAATTTTTGTATGCGATTGACGTTATTTTAAGTTCGACCAGTTTTATGTTTCATGGGAAATACTATGACCAGATATTTCCAGACGATCTGAAGTAATGTCTTAAGATGCTAATACGAGTGTGTGATTGGTTTCAAATATCTTATAATTGTACTTAAGATGGTCTTAAATCAGAATCAACAATGAATATCGGCCAAAGAGTAATAATAAAAAGTAATAGATTTTCTGGTTTGCATAAATACCCATTGTAGTTGGCGCAATTTGTTCATATCATTAGTTTTGTAGAGTTCTTTTTTGAAAGAACTTCAGGCGCGTATACTTGGCGCTTTTTTGTACCTTTTTTACAAAGGTAATTTTGTTGTGATTTCACACATTTTGTAGTGTAAAGTATGTTATTCTTTTTTATAATATATGAGGAGATAAAAGCCATAGTCCTGTCAGTCAAGGTTTTTAAAAGTATTAAGTTACATGTTTCCTATTCTAAAAGAGGCGTGTTAACTTTGTGAAGTTCTTTTTTATCTAATAGTTGAGGCCTCCTTTCCGCGATGCTGATTGGTTTTCTCGCTTGGCTCGAACTTTATATGACTTCAACTGCGTGTTGCGAATGTCAGAATGTCATAGTGGCTGTAAGTGCGGTTATATTGACAATTTTATTTATTATTTCTTAGGAACGTGAAAACGGCAACTGTCAATTCTGTCAAATTTGTATATTGTTGAAACACGATGAAATAAATATAACACCTTTAACGCCTTTTTTAGAATAGGATTTGTGGTATTTATTATATAATAAATAATAGATGAATATTATTATTCGAAAACATTATAATATTGAAAAATAAAATAGAGCGCGCATAGCACTCGCTCTCTCGCCCTCTCGCTCTCTCATTCACTCGCTCTCTTGCCCTTCCACTCTCTCGCTCTCTCACTCTCTATCGTCGTCGACGTGGTGTAACGTCGTCGTCGTCGTCGTCGACGACGTGGTGTTGCAGCTTCAAGTGTTTCAGAACATTTTCTATCCCTTTTCTTTGAAGCATCTGAAGCATCAATTGGACCGCAGTCCGCGTCGTACATACATCCGTCATGCTATTTCGCATCTCTGGCGCATGCGAGAAAACCGATATTAGCTGCTGCCATCTCGTTGAAAAGAACTGTACAAACGACGATGACGACGATAATAATAATGATGATGACGTTTCTTAAGTGAAATTTGCCAATTTCAGACTTTGCATCGCCATATCTCCGCTCGTAGGGCACGTAGAAGAAAAATAAAAACACTTTTATTACATAATTCGACCCCAAGCTATTTATTGAGCCTACTCTGAACTTGATCCGTTCAGCGGTTATTGAGATCTAATAATCTGAGTGTCTGCGAAAGCGTCGCTTCGCGTAACAGTACACGGTCGGTCTCGCTGCGCTTATACTTGGCGCGAGACACTACCGTGTCTCTTGATTAGATATGTGTTAGATTAGATATGTTTTGTACTAGATATGTCTATATTACGATATGCATATTTACTATATGACTTCGTACATTGTGCGATACAGAAAAATGAATAACAAGAAACATCTTATTGCAGAATTTGGTGATGGCCTGCATTGATAACCTGCAGTATGGTTTAATGCCGACACGTTATCAAGTATTTGGCCTAGTCACTTCAAAACAAAATTGCCTATTAACAACGCCATAATGGCAAGAGAAATGCCACAAAACAAATCAGATTGGGAGGACATACTAATAAAGAAAAGTTTTGGCATTGCAAGTAAGTGAATGTGTAATATATATACAGTTGTAGTTATTATTTGTATTATTAGTGATTTTTATAACTTCATTTATAATTTTATTTTTAATAATTTAGATACTTACGAAGAGGGTATACAAAAATTAAGTTTAGCGATGGATACATCAAATGTAGATGAAACAGGCATATCATCAGACGAATTAAAAGAACGAGAGAAAAAGAGAAGGCGTATAAAAGCCAAGAAAAATGTGTCATCCTCTTCTGAAGACGATTCATGTTCGTATAAAGAAAATAATGTTAAAAAAAATATTACCTGCTTTTCCACAAAAGCAAAATTTTGTGTCAAATGACAAAAAGCTATCGAGTATACCTATACAAGTTACCGAAAACACATTATTTAATGCAGTAAGCGGAAATGGTGAGCATTGTAACAATTTAATAACATTATACGATATATTTATGGAAAAGTATTAATACTTCCTACTACTTATTTTTCTAGATATTAGTGATAATAACGAAACTGTTACTAATAGTAATATATCTTATATAAAAAATTCTGCACCTACCCAAAATGAAAATCTATATACTCATGGTAAGTTTTAAAAATTGTCATATTTTTTCATATTTCATATATTAAAGACATATGCAATAAATCTATTTGTTGCATGATATATAATAAGAAGTATAGTAATGATATTCATAATTAGAAACTAAATAGTAGTATTTTATTTTAGAATTTAAGAAACTTATGTTAGGAAAGTTAAATAAAATATTATACAAATTGGATACCATTGAAAGTACATGTAAAATATTTCATGAGAAAGTACAAGATGCGAATAAACCACTGGCACAAAAAAGTAACATTAAATTTCCGATAAGTACATTACCAGAATTAATATTGTTTGAAGAACAATTGCAAGGTGTGCAATTCAAGGAAGATGTGGTATGACATATATTAACATTTTTTAATTTTATTGTGGAATATCTCTTCATGTTAAACAATTTATATATTATTATCTTCTATTATAATATATTTTTTTTAAATACGTCATTAAATCTTTAATATATCTCCGTATACCTCATATTGTAATACATAATAATACATCTTGTATTGTTATACGCAGAAGTTTAATAGTTTACTTCATTAGGAGTCATTAATAGATAGAAAGAGAATCTATATTAATACAATATTCTTTATTAAGTTGACAATTTATTTCAGCTTAATACTTTTCATCTAATTGGTGGACACAGTGCGCATATCATGATAAGAAATATTTTCAAAACAGCAATTACAGATCATTTTGCTATGGAATTCACTTGGACTGGAAAGAAAAAACGGTGTTTCAAAGATTTAGGACTTTCAAAACTTATCATACGTAAGTAGTTTATAGTTTCAGTCTGTTATTTTCAATTACTTGAAATACAAAATTTCGTCAAAACATGCGTATATCAAGCGACGCGGTAGTGTCGCGACTCTAAGTACATATAAAGAACAAGGTTCCGAGCAATGAGAGCCACTGCATAGACGTCGCGCGCTACCAAGTAGCTTATCCGGAATTTCATGTTAAATTCATGTCAAACAAACTTTTGATTACAATATCTCAGGAACTAAAGACGTAATGAAAAATTTAACGATACTTTTATAACATAATATGGATGCAAGCTTTCGATTGCGACCACTTCGAAAACAATTGATGCACTCCATCCTCAGATATCGTAATCGTATGCAACAATTGTGACGTTTCATTTTTCTTCTCCAGTCACATTCTTGTTCAGACTCACGTACGTACGCTCGCACGCACGCAAGCAAAGCGAGTTTGTCCCTAAAGGCGCGTTCACATACGTACGACAGGTTCACGTCGCCGGATGCATACGGTGACGACGTCGCACCAGGTCGCCGGACGGCGACGGCGAAGACGTTGCACCACGTCGCCGGATGCATACGGTGACGACGTCGCACCAGGTCGCCGGACGGCGACGGCGAAGACGTTGCACCACGTCGCCGGACGACGACGGGGACGACGTTGCACCACGTCGCCGGACGACGACGGCGAAGGCGTTGCACCACGTGTCACGTCCCGGTAAAAATCGAACTTTCTCTTTTCTCTCAACGGTCCGAACGACGCGCACAAGACGCACCTCGGAACCGCCATTTTGTCGGTACTCCTACTTCCACGAGGGACGTCCCACTCTCCAACCCACTCTCACGAGAGAGGGGACCCCCACTACCGAACCGCCGCAGCACCGAGCCGCCGAAAACAAAGGACCTCAGTGCAGGACCGGAAAAGTTCAGTTCGACTCGCGACTCCGAACCAAGAGGTTCACTCGACACTCAAGGCCCACGGTTAGCCTTTTTCTATTTCAATCTCTAATTCGAACTTAGAACTTTTCCATTCCTTCGTATTTCGACTTAGAATATTTTTCAATCTTCGTATCTTGACTTAGAATATTTTTTCAACCTTCGTATTTCGAACTTAGAACTTTTCCATTCCTTCGTATTTCGACTTAGAATATTTTTCAATCTTCGTATCTTGACTTAGAATATTTTTTTCAACCTTCGTATCTCGACTTAGAATATTTTTCAATACTAGTACTTCAGAGTTATCTTAGAGTTAGACGTTAGCATTAATAACCGTAGTAGTTAACTTAAATTTTGTAAGAACAATTGTATTTCCACCAATTCATTTTATTTAGAATATATGTATTTTGTGTGCTTGAATTACGATTTATTTTATTTTTGACCACCAAGCCGATTTGATCATAATTCAGCGACTATAAATTTTACGCAGCTACCTCAGTTTCGGTCATTGGGTTTGTGTGTGTGTGCAACCAACTAACGAGCCTACAGTGCGGACAACGCACGTTGGTCTTCATTCCGCTGAGCTGACAGTCTTACAGTGCGGACAACGCACGGGACGGTCACTCGGTGACGAATCCCTTTCCGCACCACTCTCATCACAAGGTACACCCTAACTGAGGCGCGCACGTTTTTAACATTAACTTTTGCATAAATGACGAAGTTCTAATGCCGAAAACGAGACGAGGAGGAAAGAAACACCGAGCAAGACGTTTAGCTCGTATATTTTCTAACTTAGAGTCAGTGAACACCGTTGTCTCGCAGTATTACGGCATCGAGCCTCACTACATTGACCCAGAGTACGAGGCACTTTTCCGACCACGCGACCGTGACACTAAGAGGAATAACAATAATTCGATCACAACGCGACTCACGAAACCGAGAGTGACCAGCCACTCTGTCGTATCACATCGAGTGATTCTAATCACGAACGGAAGCAACGAAGCCACGTGGGCAACGAGACTGGTCCCCATTTCATGCAACCTGCGGTACCCTCTGTGCCAAGATATTCCCGAGGGGGACCCTCGCCGAACTCATTACGATAGGCTGGCACAAGAGATCAAGGTACAGCGCTGGATCGAGAGTAACCAAGAACCCCTGGGTAAGTGAAATTATCATACTGTGACGTCCTGGCGTCCACCTCACACCCATTTTTAATTTTTTTTATTTGCAATATTAATTATTAATGTATAACCACTGATAGTTATTTTTGAGCGCCATTGATACTTACCATTTTTGCTTCACTACTTATTATTAACCACAGGCTTACGTACAGTAGTCTGTTATTGACCTAACCAAGAATATTATTTGCTTAGCAACCTAACCGACACATTTATTATGTTAGAAGCTTTAGCTTGATACTAGTTTTAATATAAAAATATATGAAGTAATTATATTAACATATATAAAGGGAAAAGAAAATATTAAAAGGACAAAAACAATATATATATATGTATAACTTAGTTATTATGCTTTATGATAGATTTATTTAATTAATTTAGTCACGTATATATATATATATATATATATATTTTTTCTGAAACATAAAAACACAAAAACATACATAAAATCAGTAAAATATATAAAAACAGTTTTATATACTCTAGCAGTTAAATAAAATAATTTTGAAACATTTATTATTAATAATTTGATAGATTTATAATATAATATTACGAGATTGGTAATATTTGAGATCGTTTGAACTGTAATACCATGAAGGTTTTTATAGGTGTAGCAAAACCATTGAGCTACTTAATATTGTTTATTATATAAAAAGTATTAATGTTAGTTGTAATAATTGAAAGAATTAATTTAAAAATATATCTTATTATATGGTTATATAGCCATTGATAAGTATTACAAATTTGGCTTAATACATTTGGGTTCTTGACAGGATAAAATATTTAATTATTTTTAATAACAAAGAAACAAATTGATTTGAAATGAATTTTATTATACTATAGTAAAGTCCTTTGCAAGTAGGTAATTTTCGTTAAACCCAATAGGGTCGGTTATTATATAAAAACGGGAAAAATCAATTAGTTATTTAAGACAAGAGTAAAAATAATGCCGGCGGAATTGAGTTTTATTAAGTGAAGGTGTAGCTTTGATAGTTATTATAATTTACGGAGACATTTGGTGTTGATTGTTGTACAAGGTCATAAGTTGTTATTAATAACAATTAAAAGAGTAAATTTTGGAATTAATTTTATTATACAATGAAATAGTTTTGTGAGTGTAGTAAATTGTATTACCACATTTGAAGTGATTTATCGTATAGAAAAATTAATATTATTTTTATAACATAAAAGGAGAAACATTTTATAAGTAAAAGAATGCAGAATATTTGTCTACAATCTTAGTCAAAAGGAAGTACGTATTTAAATTTGCGAAATTGCAATAAAATTTTACTAAATTTTTTGGGTCTAAAATTTGAACCGTAAGGAAATAATTTGTTATAATTATATTGAAGCATCTAGGTCATAAGAGGAAACTAATAGGGACCTCAGATTTTGAAAATAATCATTTTTACGGAAGTGACCAACAACTTTTGGGAATCATCATTTTTAGCTAGGCTGATGGTACCTGTGATGAAATTTTTCTTATCGCACCACGGGATCATTGAGAAACCACCAAAATTGCAAAGTCACTATTTGTTAAACAAATCAGCGTTATTTTTCAATATTTATAGTGTAGAAAGTTTTAATGAAATATTAATAGTTTAGAAGTTACAAAGTTAAAAACAATTAAAGTGAAAATCAATTAGTGAACAATTTAATATAAAAGGAAATAAGTTGTTTAACCCAAAAATATTAAGAAAAGAATAAATCGTTAATTAATTATGAATAAAAGTATATTACACATGGTATTACGTTCATAGTAAGGATTATTGAATTTATTTAATGGAATATTTTATGTTACTGAGCATTAATTTAAGTATATATTAATTACGCATTTAATCCGTTAATAATTAAGTATATTAACCATATCATATACGAACACACTTATATAGGTGCGTATAACCCATAAAAGAATTATTGGTTATTTAAGATTTTATGAATTAATTAAGACTAATATTGTAGTGGAATAATAATTTTATATGGTTTAATTATAATATTAAGCCCGGCACACCAATAGTTGCTTTATTAATAATTTTATAATAACCAAAGAATAGACGTGCAAGTACATACACGTGTATATCTATATATATATATAGTCATCCCTATAACTATAAGACAATTATTGGTTGAGTGAGATTTTATAAGTTTATTAGAATGGTATCTTGAAATAATAATTTTAGATGATTTAATTACATTATTAAAGGCTCATGATACCAATACTTGATTTTACAATAATTTATAATGATTATTATTTCACTGAGTGCGTTATATTATTAAGTAGACGTATGCAGGGTCTTATAATAATTCATGCATAAGACTACGAGCATATAAAATGCATATGTCAAGCGTTATAATTTTAAGGATTAAATTTGTGAGCATTACAGAATTATTTGAATATTAATTTGAATAAGACAGTGAACACCGCGTTAAGTAACAAAGGAATAAAGATTTAAATTCACGAAGGAATATTATTTCATGATGACTAATTGCAAAAGACGGTGACTTGTCGGCACCTGATTGAAATAATAATCCAAGACCGCTGTCTTAATCAAAGGTTGAATAGATATCTCGAGCAAGACATATCGGCAGGAAGTTGCAGCTGCCATTTGATTCGGAGAAACTCCGGTTGATTAAAAAGCATAACAGATGAGCGATAATTCTGTACTGCGAATTTCATGTTGAACTTACGCGTCAAAATACGTTTATCTTTTGTAAGCGTTGAGCTCACCGTTGAGCTCATCGTCCCCACTAGACGCACCGTGAGACCAATCCCACCACTTAAGTTTTCGATCCCACCATAAGAATCTTCGAAAACGAAGAACCAATGAGTTAAGTGGGCAGAGCCTCCCTACTATTTTAGTTTTTGCTTTAACCGTAGCGTCCCCACTTATTGTAATCCCTTCTCGAGCTACAGGGACCCTGTCCCCAAGCATCATAATTTTTGAGTATATAACGTGATGCAGCAGCCAGAGAATCACACTTTAGACTCACACTTTAGACTCACACTTTAGACTCACACTTTAGAATCACACTTTGACTCACACTTTTTACACACACCTTTTACACTGTACCTTTTTGACGACCCTTTTTAGACTAGACTTACTTTTAATTAATTATTGGAGTCGCTAGCTAGCGTAAATTCGCTAACTAAGCGTAAAATATAACGTAGAGCCAGTGAAGTTTGAGTTATTACCAAAGTCTGATTGACTTATTCTTGTGCTGCTACATCATCAAGTGCTTCCTGACCCGAGGGTTAGATCTGTGCGAACGCTTGTGAGTAGATTTATTTAATTATTTTATACTCGCTGCTCTTATGGAACGTTATACTTGTACTCCATATACATACTACACATTGTGACAGATTTATAAAGTTTCAATACATTATTATATTTACAGTTACTTAATATGTTCGAATTATAATTAGTTGTGAAACAATTACTGGCCTGAGGGTTCAGATTTATATGACATTTGCGAATAAAATTATTTCAAGTAACACATATATTCATATTGTAACCAACTTCTATATTACACTTAAATTTAGTAATAAACTTTTGATTAATTTAATTGTTCATTAAATATACCCTTCAATTATTATTGTTTAATCATTGAGAATAATGTTAGTGGTACAACAGTTGCAATTAACCATAATTTAACTTTAACTTTTGTTCAGAATCGCTCGCCAGCGTAAATTCGCAGCGAAGCGTCATCCTATATTGAATATATAGTGCATGAATGCATTAATTATATCAATTTATTTGTGCGAGGCATACCCATTTATTTCAATTATATTTAAAGCGTTAAATCGCTTTTTCCCTTTTGAATACCATTAACAGCGACTTCATTCGCTGTGAGTTATCCTTTGAAAACAGTCGAGAGCGAACATTCGCTTCCATACCTGTCATATACCACGGCGTGTATAGCCGCCATTTTCTCATCCTTTAGCTCGGTATACGAACATATATGCCTCATTACACAATTAAGTCGTATTTAATATTTAAGTGAATTAAAATCAAATCATACCATTATTTGAAGGATAATTCGATTATAAACATTAATTAACATTTGCATTACAAGTTTATTACATGTACTTGTGTACTTAAATCAAGTGAGCATGGTAAAAAGTTCGACTCACACTAGTGACAATTACGCTAGTGACAATTACGCTAGTGACAATATTAAGGAATTGCTGACTTACCATAAGGCAGTGCACGGTGAATTAATAACTTTAATTGTGGTTACAGTATATCACTAACAAGATTTAAGTTTAATAACTCACACTAGTGACAATAGTACGACTTACGCTAGTGACAATTACGCTAGTGACAATTACGCTAGTGACAATATTAAGGAATTGCTGACTTACCATAAGGCAGTGCACGGTGAATTAATAATTTTAATCTTGGTTACAGTATATCACTAACAAGATTTAAGTTTAATAAATTACATAATTTTCGTTTATTGTATTGTTAAGCACGAACATAGATTCATTCGTCTGACCAATTCCTTATGTATACTACGTCTGACCAAATCATTATATATTCTACCTGATACATTCAATTTAGTCACAGGAGGTATATTTTATTTAATTACCAAATAAAGCATTACGAAATTATGAATAACAGTTAATAACGAATTAGAATCTATATTAATTTGTTTTAAATCATTATTTTATTCTTCAACTCCATCACCGTGTATGAGCATAAAAGTGCTCGTCTCCTTACTTTGTGTTACATTCCACTTAAAGAAAGGCATAGTAACCTGCCTACTTTCCTTTTGAGATATTTTATTTTATCAATCCTTTGCATATGAGCATTATTATTGCTCATCCTTTTCATTTTTCCATTAGTAAGAGCGAAGCGACGCCCTTATTTCCATATTATACCACTGTCATACACTACACAGCGACATAACGCTACGATTTCTTTTCAATATTTTCCTATTCTTATACCATAATTTTGTTGAAGAATAAAGAGATAATAATTTAAATTCATTTTTATTTATTAGATAATAGAGAGATATCAAGTTACAATCAATATTGATTACAATATTTTCCTTTTGACAATCACAATTTCATCACCGTAAGAGTTAATCGCAAGCTCTCTCCATTCCCGGGTAAAGTCGGTGTATGCAGATTGACCCATAATCAAAAGAGAGCACCTGAAATCAAATCACCTGAGGGATAGATTTGGGACAGGTACCTGATCGTCTACATTCTCACTTCCCCGGACGTGACACATAACAGTATTCGGTTCAATATCAACATAAATTTGTATAGCGTTAATTGTCCGATAATGATTTTAATTGATAACAAACTGCGAAATAAAATTGCATAGGTAATATCAATACGATGAAAGTGATTTGGAATCTATCATTCGAATTACATCTTTAAATTGATTTCGAGGATAATATCAATTGTTGGTTAACAATACGATACTTAATATATTCATATCTGAAAGATCGTATTATGGAAATTGCAGTATGAATAAATTGTAACGATGTAATCGTTCCTATTTATGAATCAATCTGTCGGATTGATTCTGTAATAAACGCATTCATTAAATTTTTTCATGCGATTTTGAATAATCTACGATCTGTCTTGAGTCATTATTTTCTACGTATGAATTAGTTACGTATGAAAATATCTAGTTTCGACAAATAGCTAAATTGTTTTTATTCAATATAGTTGATCTCGTTTTGATATTATCAGAATTTATTTTTTTAATGAATTATCTTTCGGTATTGTAATTTTCTTTTTTTTTATTATCGGTTCTTGTTATTTCTAATTAAAATATTTATCTGTGTTATATTATCCATATCGTTTGTCCATTCTTGATAATTATTTTGTTTATTGTATCGAATCTATTTGTCACGTCCGGGGAAGTGAGAATGTAGACGATCAGGTACCTGTCCCAAATCTATCCCTCAGGTGATTTGATTTCAGGTGCTCTCTTTTGATTATGGGTCAATCTGCATACACCGACTTTACCCGGGAATGGAGAGAGCTTGCGATTAACTCTTACGGTGATGAAATTGTGATTGTCAAAAGGAAATATTGTAATCAATATTGATTGTAACTTGATATCTCTCTATTATCTAATATATGAAAACTGAATTTAAATTATTATCTCTCTTATTTCTTCAACAAAATTATGGTATAAGAATAGGAAAATATTGAAAAGAAAATCGTAGCGTTATGTCGCTGTGTAGTGTATGACAGTGGTATAATATGGAAATAAGGGCGTCGCTTCGCTCTTACTAATGGAAAAATGAAAAGGATGAGCAATAATAATGCTCATATGCAAAGGATTGATAAAATAAAATATCTCAAAAGGAAAGTAGGCAGGTTACTATGCCTTTCTTTAAGTGGAATGTAACACAAAGTAAGGAGACGAGCACTTTTATGCTCATACACGGTGATGGAGTTGAAGAATAAAAAAATGATTTAAAACAAATTAATATAGATTCTAATTTGTTATTAACTGTTATTCATAATTTCGTAATGCTCTATTTGGTAATTAAATAAAATATACCTCCTGTGACTAAATTGAATGTATCAGGTAGAATATATAATGATTTGGTCAGACGTAGTATACATAAGGAATTGGTCAGACGAATGAATCTATGTTCGTGCTTAACAATACAATAAACGAAAATTATGTAATTTATTAAACTTAAATCTTGTTAGTGATATACTGTAACCAAGATTAAAATTATTAATTCACCGTGCACTGCCTTATGGTAAGTCAGCAATTCCTTAATATTGTCACTAGCGTAATTGTCACTAGCGTAATTGTCACTAGCGTAATTGTCACTATCGTAATTGTCACTAGCGTAAGTCGTACTATTGTCACTAGTGTGAGTCGAACTTTTTACCATGCTCACTTGATTTAAGTACACAAATGTAATAAACTTGTAATGCAAATGTTAAATTAATGTTTATAATCGAATTATCCTTCAAATAATGGTATGATTTGATTTTAATTCACTTAAATATTAAATACGACTTAATTGTGTAATGAGGCATATATGTTCGTATACCGAGCTAAAGGATGAGAAAATGGCGGCTATACACGCCGTGGTATATGACAGGTATGGAAGCGAATGTTCGCTCTCGACTGTTTTCAAAGGATAACTCACAGCGAATGAAGTCGCTGTTAATGGTATTCAAAAGGGAAAAAGCGATTTAACGCTTTAAATATAATTGAAATAAATGGGTATGCCTCGCACAAATAAATTGATATAATTAATGCATTCATGCACTATATATTCAATATAGGATGACGCTTCGCTGCGAATTTACGCTGGCGAGCGATTCTGAACAAAAGTTAAAGTTAAATTATGGTTAATTGCAACTGTTGTACCACTAACATTATTCTCAATGATTAAACAATAATAATTGAAGGGTATATTTAATGAACAATTAAATTAATCAAAAGTTTATTACTAAATTCAAGTGTAATATAGAAGTTGGTTACAATATGAATATATGTGTTACTTGAAATAATTTTATTCGCAAATGTCATATAAATCTGAACCCTCAGGCCAGTAATTGTTTCACAACTAATTATAATTCGAAAATATTAAGTAACTGTAAATATAATAATGTATTGAAACTTTATAAATCTGTCAAAATGTGTAGTATGTATATGGAGTACAAGTATAACGTTCCATAAGAGCAGCGAGTATAAAATAATTAAATAAATCTACTCACAAGCGTTCGCACAAATCTAACCCTCAGGTCAGGAAGCACTTGATGATGTAGCAGCACAAGAATAAGTCAATCAGACTTTGGTAATAACTCAAACTTCACTGGCTCTACGTTATATTTTACGCTTAGTTAGCGAATTTACGCTAGCTAGCGACTCCAATAATTAATTAAAAGTAAGTGTAGTCTAAAAGGGTCGTCAAAAAGGTACAGTGTAAAAGGTGTGTGTAAAAAGTGTGTGTCTAAAGTGTGATTGTTTTCTCTGGCTGCTGCATCACGTTATATACTCAAAAATTATGATGCGTGGGGACAGGGTCCCTGTAGCTCGAGAAGGGATTACAATAAGTGGGGACGCTACGGTTAAAGCAAAAACTAAAATAGTAGGGAGGCTCTGCCCACTTAACTCATTGGTTCTTCGTTTTCGAAGATTCTTATGGTGGGATCGAAAACTTAAGTGGTGGGATTGGTCTCACGGTGCGTCTAGTGGGGACGATGAGCTCAACGGTGAGCTCAACGCTTACAAAAGATAAACGTATTTTGACGCGTAAGTTCAACATGAAATTCTCAGTACAGAATTATCGCTCATCTGTTATGCTTTTTAATCAACCGGAGTTTCTCCGAATCAAATGGCAGCTGCAACTTCCTGCCGATATGTCTTGCTCGAGATATCTATTCAACCTTTGATTAAGACAGCGGTCTTGGATTATTATTTCAATCAGGTGCCGACAAGTCACCGTCTTTTACAATTAGTCATCATGAAATAATATTCCTTCGTGAATTTAAATCTTTATTCCTTTGTTACTTAACGCTGTGTTCACTGTCTTATTCAAATTAATATTTAAATAATTCTGTAATGCTCACAAATTTAATCCTTAAAATTATAACGCTTGACATATGCATTTATATGCTCCTAGTCTTATGCATGAATTATTATAAGACCCTGCATACGTCTACTTAATAATATAACGCATTCAGTGAAATAATAATCATTATAAATTATTGTAAAATCAATTATTGGTATCATGAGCCTTTAATAATGTAATTAAATCATCTAAAATTATTATTTCAAGATTCATTCTAATAAACTTATAAAATCTCACTCAACCAATAATTGTCTTATATATATAGGGATGCCTATATATATAGATATACACGTGTATGTACTTGCACGTCTATTCTTTGGTTATTATAAAATTAGTAATAAAGCAACTATTGGTGTGCCGGGTTTAATATTATAATTAAACCGTATAAAATTATTATTCCAATACAATGTTAGTCTTAATTAATTCATAAAATCTTAAATAACCAATAATTCTTTTATGGGTTATATGCACATATATAAGTGTGTTCGTATATGGTGTTGTTAATATACTTAATTATTAACAGATTAAATGCGTAATAATTATATACTTAAATTAATGCTCAGTAACATAAAATATTCCATTAAATAAATTCAATAATCCTTACTATGAATGTAATACCATGTGTAATATACTTTTATTCATAATTAATTAACGATTTATTCTTTTCTTAATATTTTTGGGTTAAACAACTTATTTCCTTTTATATTAAATTGTTCACTAATTGATTTTCACTTTAATTGTTTTTAACTTTGTAACTTCTAAACTATTAATATTTCATTAAAACTTTCTACACTATAAATATTGAAAAATAACGCTGATTTGTTTAACAAATAGTGACTTTGCAATTTTGGTGGTTTCTCAATGATCCCGTGGTGCGATAAGAAAAATTTCATCACAGGTACCATCAGCCTAGCTAAAAATGATGATTCCCAAAAGTTGTTGGTCACTTCCGTAAAAATGATTATTTTCAAAATCTGAGGTCCCTATTAGTTTCCTCTTATGACCTAGATGCTTCAATATAATTATAACAAATTATTTCCTTACGGTTCAAATTTTAGACCCAAAAATTTAGTAAACTTTTATTGCAATTTCGTAAATTTAAATACGTACTTCTTTTTGACTAAGATTGTAGACAAATATTCTACATTCTTTTACTTATAAAATGTTTCTCCTTTTATGTTAATAAAATAATCTTTAATTTTTTATACGATAAATCACTTCAAATGTGGTAATACAATTTACTACACTCACAAAACTATTTCATTGTATAATAAAATTAATTCCAAAATTTACTCCTTTAATTGTTATTAATAACAACTTATGACCTTGTACAACAATCAATACCAAATGTCTCCGTAAATTATAATAACTATCAAAGCTACACCGTCACTTAATAAAACTCAATTCCGCCGGCATTATTTTTACTCTTGTCTTAAATAACTAATTGATTTTTCCCGTTTTTATATAATAACCGACCCTATTGGTTTTAACGAAAATTACCTACTTGCAAAGGACTTTACTATAGTATAATAAAATCCATTTCAAATCCATTTGTTTCTTTGTTATAAACAATAAGTAAATATTTTATCCTGTCAATAACCCAAATGTATTAAGCCAAATTTGTAATACTTATCAATGGCTATATAACCATATAATAAGATATATTTTTAAATTAATTCTTTCAATTATTACAACTAACATTAATACTTTTTATATAATAAACAATATTAAGTAGCTCAATGGTTTTGCTACACCTATAAAAACCTTCATGGTATTACAGTTCAAACGATCTTAAATATTATCAATCTCGTAATATTATATTATAAATCTATCAAATTATTAATGATAAATGTTTCAAAATTATTTTATTTAACTGCTAGAGTATATAAAACTGTTTTTATATAGTTTACTGATTTTATGTATGTTTTTGTGCTTTTAATATTTTCTTTTCCTTTTATATATGTTAATATTATTACTTCATAAATTTTTATATTAAAACTAGTATCAAGCTAAAGCTTTTAACATAATAAATGTGTCGGTTAGGTTGCTAAGTAAATAATATTCTTGGTTAGGTTAATAACAGACCACTCTACGTAAGCCTGTGGTTAATAATAAGTAGTGAAGCAAAAATGGTAAGTATCAATAACACTCAAAAATAACTATCAGCGGTTATACATTAATAATTAATATTGTAAATAAAAAAAAATTAAAAATGGGTGTGAGGTGGACGTCAGGACGTCACAGCACTCTGCAATACACTAAGGAGGGAGACCATTTTGGGCCCCTTTCTCTATTAATGAAATATGGTTTATTCGAAAGCTTATGATGAAAGATTAATGTAATGTAGAAACTTAAGTTTGCAGCTAATGCAGAAGAGGAATGGGAAACATAAGAATATTGAATCAAGCGCGAAGTTCAAAACGTTAGTTTTCGTCCCCATCACTCGTATCACTACTTTCTACATCTGCAGTCACGTCATCCAGGAAGCTTGCTGGCAATGGTATAGATATGAAATGTCTGCCATATCCTAAATACCATAATATTGTCATGACGTGGACGCAACAACCCACTGTGCGAAGACCATTCTTGCACTGACAACAGTATCCTATTATGGCATTTAGGGCTTCTCGGTTCTTATCAATTAAGATGTAAACTAGGTACTTTGTTCTTCCTGAATGACGAGATTGTATTCGAATTCGAATGAGACTATTATCTCCTGTGAGCAGGTCATACTTTTCAAGTGGTAAACGCTCAGCATGAATACACACTTGGAGTTCGTACATTCCATCTACTCGTATGTGTTCAGCATAATAAGACCTAGCCTGCTTTATCTGATAGCTTCCTAAAGCAATAGTTCTTAAATCCTGTAATGATAACTCAGGAAAATCTGGCACTGACTCTGCGGTCATTCGAGCGAATATTGTTTGTTTTCGATTTAAGTTAAGTGCTTCAACGAGGTCATTAAGCTTATTTGGAATGTTTATTTTTAACAACATTAGATCTGCAATACGCTCACCATCCAAACTATCAGATTCTATTGGTGATTTTGTAAGATTGAGAATTGCGCCGGCAATTGTAAAGTCCATCATTAAATGGGGTATTCAGTATTTTGCCAGACCTTATTAAAATAGGGATAGATCTGTTTGAATCGACCGTTAATTGCCTCAACAACAAATCGACATTTTGTCACTAATTGTGATCTGTTCGCTTGTTCAATCGAAAGAGAGGTTTGACCGCGTTCAATGAATTCTGGCATTTTTATTACGAATCCGTAACTCTCTAATACAGGAATAGCTGACACAAAGCCTCGGTCTACAATGAAAATATCTCCTTGTTGAAATCTTGAACGAACACCATTTGGATCTTTAAATAAAGATAATATAATATCAGCGTCAGATTTATTAGCATCAACAGGACCGAAGAGATCTATTATGTAACCGTCCGGTGCAACAGCAACCATAGGTTTAACAAGATTTCGGTACTTATGCATACTGTAGGATGCTCTTTGGAATCTATAGTTGGAGCTCTTTTGACAATAGATGTAAGTACCATCCCAAATGGTAATTGCCCGATTATCATCGTCTGCACAGAAAAGATTTAGAGATACTACTGTTCTGTGATCAAGAAGAACCAATCTGTTATCAGCTTCAAATCTATGAATGCCCAGATACTTCGGAACGAACTGATTATACAGACTGATGCGAGCGGCATTCATCCATCGTTCGACATTTGTTCTCGAATGTTTTTTATCGAAAAAATCTGCGATGGCTTGGTCTGAGAGAGCTTTTCGATATTTAACCAGGAGACAACCTAAAGATGTTCTACTAGGAACATTTTTACATAGTTCAATAAATTGATCTTTTGTAACACCAGTCTAGTCTTGCACCAGCCTATCAGGCATCTCTTCGATATAATCAAAATTGATTGATTGCGTTGACGAAATAGATGTTTCAACAAGGCAGTCAATCAAATTCTTCGATTTGTTTAGCAGTGAACTGAAATATAGGACTATTTGGAACTTCAGTCCAAATATCGTTATTGTGCCTAGCGCATACTCTAGAATTGAGCGGCAAGTAAAAACGGAACCTACGAAGAATATCTTGTCTCGTTTCGAGAGATATTCGAAATCGTTCCTTAGTAACACAGCCAAAAACGCATTTTTTTTCAGTACTCGCAGCTTGTGATGTTAAAAGAGTGATTGTAGGAGTCGCTTCTTTTTTATTAGAAAGTACATATCGCGTCTTATGATAGCAAGCATGACAAATATAGTCATGTTCATTAGGTAGCTGCAAACCTTCATCTCTATTTTTTTTGACGGTGTTCTCTGGACTCCATGTAATGCTCTTTGACATATTGGAAAACACCGACATTTTCAGGAAGACTTAATAAATGTTTTTGTTTTTCTCTCAAAAGAGACTTTCCACAACATCCACAACGCAATGGATGCATTGGAATATCCGAACACGAGGCCTCGCTACTGGTATCCGATTGCATCGTCTCCGTGCGACTAAGTGCCATGAGCACGAAAAGAACGCTTTCAGACAGAGGTGCCAGACGGCAGTCGCGGCTCACGACTCAGATAGTAGAGGGGATGATACCTCAAGCAAGAGTGCGCTCAGCGCTTCGTTGAGTGGTTCGTGGCTTGTGTACGTCATCCCCTCCACCATCGTAAGCCGTGAGCTGCGGCTGCCGTCTGGCACCTCTGCTTTCAGCACAATCCGTTGTTGTGAATTCACAACTTTGAATATTCACTGAGGCGACGAAGTTGTTTTTGCGCCCGTGAGGGAGGTATATGTATGCTATGTTTACGCCGGCCATCCCCACTACTTCGTCCCACGATTTACCACCACACATGAGTAACATATTCGCGTAGTCGCGGCCGCGATTTACAGTCGCAACGCAATTGCTATTTCGAGTTAAATCCGCAAGGACCATTGTTTACTTCCGATAGTGATAAAGAAACCTAATGGGAGCTTTATCGGGCCTTTAAATCTAAGATAACATTAAAAGAAGATATTACAAATCTTTAAAAACAAGAGAAAGAACAATTTTCTTACCAATGGATTTTAAGGCTAATACAACCTTTCCTGCACGTCCTGCAGAAAATCTCTCTTAACAACTTTTGATCAGGACTTCATAACAAATAATTTGAGCCATATTTGAATTGTAGAGAAAGGGGCCTAGAAACCGTCTAAAATGGTCATTCTCCTTTCTCCGTCAAATCGAAATTACTATACAACTCCTTGATTATATTAATTAATGCTGCCTCACTGCACTTATAGTTAATCTTCTTATACAAAACTAAATATACTTAACCATATATTTCTGTTGGTTGTTTACCTGTTGATTCTGCGTGTCACTGCTTCGTGCTGATCCGAGAACATCAAATATCGTTTGCATTGCTCCTACTCTTGGCAGAGTTACAGTTTTGACGATGGGCAGGTTATTTTTCAGGTTAGGTGTCTGTTGCAGAAGAAACCTTGCAGAAGTAATGAAAAATGTCTTCAATCTCACACTCATTGGAATAGAAATATATATCTTCTGCAGAAATAGTTTACAGAATATTCATTCATAATCTCTTGATTTTATAGAATATTCATAATAAAACGTATAGGTTATTTAACGACTGAAACAATAACATTAACATCCGCACTTACATGTCTTCCTTGGCTGCGTTCGGATTCCTCGCGGTCTTCCTTCACACATGTGGTCTGTTCTTTAATATATTTTTCTCACACGAACTTCTTCCACTATATCGCGTCGTACACGCAGTGATGCCAGCTTTCGTGCATTTTTGGTACATCACTGCGAACCTGCTATGGGCGCGTTCCACTTGACGTTCCCAACGATCGCGAACGTCATTCTATCTTTATTCAATGTTCAGTGAGCAATAAAGACAAAATGACGTTCGCGATCGTTGGGAGCGTCAAGTGGAACGCACCCTTGTCACATCTCTGGCGCACGCGAGAAAACGGAGCTGCCGCCATCTCGGCGAAAAGAACGAACTGTACAAACGACGATGATAATGACGATAACGACGTTTCTTAATCGAAAATTTGCCAATTTCCGACTTTGCGTTGCCATATCTCCGCTCGTAGGGCACGTAGAAGAAAAATGAAAACACTTTTATTACATAATTCGACCCTAAGCTATCCATTGAGCCTACTCTGAACTTGATCCGTTCAGCGGTTATTGAGATCTAATAATCTGAGTATCTGCGAAAGCGTCGCTTCTCGTAATAGTGTCACGGTGCGGTCTCGCTGCGCGTATACTTGGCGCGAGACACTACAGTGTCTCTTGATATCATTAGAAGAGCGGTTTTTTTTCGCTATTTCCGCGTAATTAATGTCCTTTTTAATATACGAATTTACCATAGCAATTTTCCTTTCTCCGTTCTCCCTTTGAACTACTCTTTTTTCTCTCGCCTTTCTCATGAGATCCTTAAGAACGGGGCATCCGCGGTACGAGGCGGGATGACCATAGCTCCTACAATTCGCACAGTAAATCTTATCTTTATCAATAACATTGTCTTTCGTGTACTTACAGTCGCCCGGAGCGTGTTCGTCCTTACATTTAACGCAACGATACTTCATGTTGCAATTCGAGGCCACATGTCCGATTCTCTGACATTTTTTGCAATGGATTATGTCCTTGTTTCCAATTTCTCCCATTTAATTACGTGATGACACAATCTATTTAATTCCTTTAGTTTGTGTATCTGGCTATCCTGTGTTAGTTGTACTATAAAAATAGGCAGTAAACGATTATCGGACTGTGACCTACGAGTTGCAAACCGGGTAACCTTTGTGAACGTTAAGCCGTCTCTGTTTAATTGTTTTAATTCGTTTAATATTGTTTCTGGCTCATAAGACGAGTGTAAGCCTTTAAAGAGTACTGTGTGTCGCAACCTTTTCTGTCTTTGGCGTGTAGGTATAAAAACTGGCGTTAGCTAACTCTAATAATTCTTTAACTCTATAAAAATCTTTAATCGAATAAGTTTGTAAAGATAATTTCGCATTATTTATACGTTTCATAATGAAATTTATTTGTACCTTCTCGCACTTGAATAACGATTCGATATCCCTTGGGTCTTGGTAAAGGACGTTGATCGGCGGTAGTTTGTCCGCTCGCCTTGTAGACTGCTGCTTCCTGCTGTTGCTGTCGGCTTCGCCGGGTCTCGTCGCGAATACCTCAGCCTGCGGCGTCGGTGGATTTCTTCCCTTCGCTGGTGTAGTTTGATAGTTATTATCGTTGGCCCGTTTGATTTTCGTCAGGATACGTTGCCTCCTCATCTCACTCTCCAGGTCATCGTCGGTGGTTAATTTCGCGTATTTGTTTTTCGTAGCGACGTTAAATTCCGCCGCCGTGTTTTGTTTGTCAGCAAGTTGCTCGATTTCCATGTTTTCCTCATGGATTTCGTCGGCCCATTGTTGTGATGTGTTCGCTTGGGTTTCTTCCGAGCGCTCTCTTTTGTCTCCTTTCCTTTGTTGTTGACCAGATGGTCGATTTTTGCTGACTCGCCCCATCTTAACGACTCGATTTCCGCCTTTTCCACGAGAAAAAACTTCTTGCAAGCGTTTTAGCACTATTTCCGTGTCCTGGTATCCAAACCTTGGCCTGATTTTACATGGAGGACTCGTATGCTCGGCTGTGTGTAGTACCGGCAGCCAGCGGCGACTGAAAGGGTAGGCGCTGTAGGCGCCACCTACTCTCAAGAAATCAAAATGAAAAAAAATCGAATCATGCAGAAATCCCACAGTTTTAGAGAAACATAAACTAAAGAATGACGAAATTCCGTCTTATTAAGCACTTATCTATATCTGTGATTCAGTGTCAACTCTGTGTTTTAAAGTTTTAAACAGTCACGACGTTTGTTGCGTACTTCGACTGTCAAATTGACAGTGTCAATGCGCAGACCGATATTCTCTCGCTGGACGGAGCAGCATCTCTGCTGACAAAATACTAATGAACAAGTACCGATCTGTTAAATGACTATCGCGTCGCAGTGTTACAATCGCGCCCGCCTATGCGCAGACGAATATTGTCTCTCGCTGGACGCAGTATAATCGCGTATTCGTTTCCTATATCTGTTGTTCTGAAATCTCGTTTCGTGATTTTAATTTTGCGTGCTTAGATATATTTTTTATTTCTTCTTGACGTATTTTTTATTATGAGTCATGGCGGATATAAGACATTTTTTTTTAAAGATTCAAAAAAGATACATCAGAAAGTGATAAACAAACTGAACGTGATAATTTTTCAGGTAACTTCTTATACAGTTTTAATACTCTATCTTTAATTTTTTTATAATAACTAATAATACTATTAATATTTATGATCTTTTTAAACTTTTATTTCAATTTTCAATAATTACTTGTTTACTTCTTTGTTCATTGTCTATATAGTTGACACATTTACACAAATTTAGTGAAATATTATGATAAATTCACATTTTTAGGGAGCCTAAATATCAGCAAAGAGGAATATCTAAACAAACAATCACCAACAGCATCAGATAAAGAATCTGTTGGTACTGCTGTTGTTGTTTCTAGTTCAGTAGTTGACGAAGCTGTTGACATTGCCCAGGTAAAATGTGGATATATGCAATCAGAAAATATTCTGTGGCCGGAAATTTGGGATGAACGACAAGTACAATCTTTTTCCGAGAAATATCCTTGGTTGAGTGCTCAGGCAGGTACTCTTGGTTGTAAATATTGTGCCGAAGCAAAAACGTTAAAATTAGTGAAAGATTCGATTCGTCTTGCCCCGGAATGGATAAACTTTCACATACAGTGCTGGACAAAATAAATCATACACCTTTCAATAAATCGAATTTATTAGTATAACTATTTTGTTAACAAGCAAATAGAATATTAAATGCAGAAAAATCAAAGCATTTTAAAGTATTTAAATGAAGAAAACATGAAATAATAAAAATTGTGCTTAATTCGTTTGTAAAAAATTTATTATTTAATATTGTTACGTTTTGCCCTGGACAAAATAAATCATACACTTCTAGAAGTATTAATAAACAAACAATAAAGTTAATTCTAATGCTGCTTAGTACTTGGTGTGGCCGCCTTTAGCTTTTAATACTGCTTCCAATCGGTGAGGCATACTCTCGACTAATCAAATATTCAGGTTCAATTTCCTCCCAGACCTTCTGGAGTGCTGCGTAATACGATGTCTTGTCAGTTACATTCGTTTTATTCACGTTTCCGTCCAAATAAGCCCACAGATTTTCAATGGGGTTCAAATCTGGTGATTGTGGCGGCCATTCGAGCAGTTTTACTTTATTAGATTTGAAAAAGGTAGTGGTTTTCTTCGCCTTATACTTAGGATCGTTATCTTGCTGGAAGATACAGTTGTTTTCTAAACCCAATTTCAAAAGAGATTCTTCCAAATTCTCGCACAATATATCAATATATCCTTTTGCCGTCATAATACCTTGAATTCGAGCCAAATTACCGATACCAGACCATGCGAAGCATCCCCATACCATGATATTACCGCCTCCATGTTTTACAGTCTTCTGAATATTTACTTCTTTGAGAGCTTCACCAGGTTTGCGTCACACCCTAGACCGCCGTTTTTGCCCGAATAACTCAAACTTACTCTCGTCAGACCACAATATGTTTTTCCAAAAGTCTAGAGTCATTTTCGCGTACTTCTTGGCAAACTCGAATCGTTTTTTTTTATTTTTTTTTATTGATGAAAGGACGCTTTAATGAGAATACGCTTTTCAGTCCAGATTCTCGAAGCCTTCGACGCACAGTGCGGCTGCTGACAGTCAAGTTCATCGATTCCACAATATTTCGTGATGATAGCTTCGGATTTTGTTTTACCATTCGAACGATTCTGGTATCATCACGAAAAGTTGTAACCCGTTTTCGACCTTTTCCGGAATAGTTTGCCACAATCCCATGTGTTTCGTATTTTTTCCAGATGTGCTGCACTGCTCCAATAGAGATCGAGTATTTCTTAGCAATTATTCTAAACGACTCGCCATTCTGCCGGTCGCGAATGACCAAATTTCGGATGTCAAGAGAAATTGCTTCCGTGACATTCTTCTTGCTCGACAGTTACTACACTGACTCACTGAACATGTGAATTCTAGTCGTAGATACAATGTAAACAAACAGACGAATGACAAACAAAAGCAAAATGACGAAATGTAAATATTGATAGTTCCCTACATTATGTTATAGCAGTGTATGATTTATTGTGTCCAGGGCAAAACGTAACAATATTGAATAATAAATTTTTTACAAAAGAATTGAGCACAATTTTTATTATTTCATACTTTCTTCATTTAAATACTTTGAAAATGCTTTGATTTTTCTGCATTTAATATTCTATTTGCTTGTTAACAAAATAGTTATACTAATAAATTCAATTTGTTGAAAGGTGTATGATTTATTTTGTCCAGCACTGTAGATAATACTAGATGTAACCGGGAATCAAAGCTACGTTCTTTGCGCTCAAAGATTTCGCGTCATGAAAAAAGCGATGGTCATGATTTAGCAGTTCAGATCAAAGAAAAAAGCGAAGAAAAGAATATTGAAAAGAAAATTCAAGTTTTATCGCAAAAAACCGTTGACAATGTTCACGACTCAGTAGAACAGCATATAGCGTAGCTAAGAAGAAGAGAGCGTACATCGAATACGAAGAAATTGTGAAAGTGCAAAAATTGAATGGCTTGGATCTTGGAATCTCTCTACATTTATGGAAAACGGGTATAAGAATGATAGATTTTATTGCTGACGAAATGCGACGACGGCTTGTGGAATGTTTAATCACGGCAGATGCGAAATTTAGTGTGCTTAGTGATATGTCAACTACATTATCAAATAAAAGTGTATTAATTTTGTACTTACTTTCGTTTTTCGACACGAACGAGCCCATTTATACATTTTTCGACTTAATCGAATTAAACTACCAAAATGCAGAATGCATTGCGAAAGTTATCTGGAATTGCTTCGAAAAACATAGTCTTCCCGAAAAATTTGTTATAAAGAACATGATCGCGCTTGCTACTGATGGAGCTAGTGTGATGATTGGTAAGAAAGCAGGTGTCGTGACTAAAATTCGGGAAAAAATTCCTGGACTATTCACCTGGCATTGCATGTCACATCGCTTAGAACTCTCAATAAATGATGTTAGAAAAGATGTTGGAGGTGTAAATCGTTTTATATCTTTTATGGATAAATTGTATTCGTTTTATTCAATGTCGCCGAAAAATGCACGAGCATTGCATGAAATATCCGTTGCACTTGGCCTGCAATTTAACAAAATTGGACGAGTACTAGGAATCAGATGGCTATCGAGCAACTTTTGAACAGTTAAAGCTGTTTGGACATCCTGTGGCGCAGCTATCGCTACGCCACGGTGGTCGTACACGGCAGCTAACGCTCGCGACGCCTGCGGCCCCGCGAACCGCCATACGCGAGCCTCCACCGAGCGCCACTGCCCCACCGAGCACTGCGACCCCCGAACCACGGGTCCGGGGGTATATAAGCGCGAGCCGCGAGACCACCGGCACCATTCCTCGGCCAAAGCTCTTCGACTCTGGCCTTCCTAAGCCTGCACGTTGACCAGCTACTCCGCCTAAGCCTGCACGTTGAGCAGCCAACCCGCCTAAGTCTGCATGCTGAGCAGCAACTCCTAAGTCTGCGTGTTGAATAGTACTCCGGCCGAGCCTGCATGCTGAACAGCACGTCCACCTAAGCCTGCACGTTGAGCAGCACACTCCGCTAAGTCTGCGTGTTGAGCAACACTCCGCTTAAGCCTGCATGATGAGCAGCAAGCCGACCGCCTAGCCGTGACTCCGATTCCGCGACTCCGATTCCGTGACTCTGATTCCGCGATTCCGCTTCAGCGACTCCGCTTTAACACTTAGTTTAAGATCAACCGCGTCTTCCGAGTCTCCGCAACTCCACCGCCTAGTGATAAGCCTCCGCGTACATGTACAACCAATATATAACAGAATATATTGATTACTTTTTCCTAAACCGGCTATCAATTCACTAAACCCCTCTGTCGCCACGATTTCACCGACTCTGGGTACCTCGCGAGCTGTCCGCTCACTCGAAGCACGTTACAAATGGCGCCCGAACAGGGACCTCGGCGACAGGAATAGTGAACTGATATGCCAAACTGACATACCGAGACCGGCTGGATTCACCGACTGACGAAAGCCGAATTAGAAACCGAATTGGCCAACCGACCGACGGGAACCGAGACACGTTACGGGAACGACTCCTCGCGTTCTGGCTGGAGAATAGCACCACGCGACACAATCCCGCCGGGGCTGGGGAAACCATGGCCCAAGAGAGACCCGCCACACTATTGGACACGTATGGAAATGGGGATGTCAATTCGATGGTCGAAATGGGGTGGCGTTCTTCGAACGGCTAGAGGACCTCCGAACCGGCTACGGTATGACCTGTCAACAGCTTCTGACATGCCTGCCGCTCCTGTTCAAAGACCAGGCGCTACTATGGTACCGCAACAACCGGGAGGACTGGCGCAACTGGGGAGATTTTGAGGCCTGTTTCCGAGCATATTACGCTCCAGCCACCACCCCCTTTGAACTCGAGGAAGAGATAGCGCGACAAAAACAAGGGCCCTCCGAAGCCACCCCAGACTACGTGACGACCATACAAACACTGATGCGCCGACACAAGGGCATGACCGAGACAACGCGTCTAGAGAGGATATATCACAACCTCCGGCCCGAATATAAACTGTATGCCCGGCGAACGGACTTCACCACGTTGCCGGAGCTGCTAGCCCGCACCGATGAGTACGAACGAGTCCGAGGGGAGGAGCGAATGGGTCCAAGCAAGTCAACCGCCGACCGCCGGGCGGCTGACAAGCCCCTAGCCGCAGTATCCGCCACGTACAACACCAAGGATTGTTGTTGGAATTGTGGTCAGCGAGGTCACACCAGACGGTTTTGTAAGCGGGCCGCCAAGAAATTCTGCTCCCAGTGTGGGAAGGAAGGCGTACTTACCCGCGACTGTCACGGGACGGGAAACGCCCGACCGTCCGAGGCCGGCGGGAGTGGTGCTCGGGCCGACAACGCCAACTCCCCGCAGTAAGGCCATCACTACGACGCCGCAAAGAAAACAGGCCACATGTGCGGGTACGACTAGCCGGAGAGTACCACCGGGCCCTGCTAGACACGGGGGCTCTCGTACATGTCTGAAGAGATGGCACAACGCCTCCGCCATCGCGGGCACGAGCAACCCATTCACACCACCGCCCGACTAGCCGACGGGCGCATTCGGAGCATTCAGGTGAAACTCCGCATCTGGGCCCAAGTTGGATCCTATCAGGGGAAACACGACTTCTTGGTGCTGCCCGGACTGCGGCCCACCTATCATCCTCAGGATGGACCTGCTAACCAAGGCAGGATTCTCGTGGGACTTCACCGGCCCGGGCACCGCCGTGGAGGCGATCGAAGATTCCACCGGGATCGCGACCTGCAACCCCGACCAGCAGAGGCAGCTCGAGGCCCTGCTTCAAGAATACCTGCCACAATTTGAGAAAATTGCCGGACCCACCGACCGCGCCGAACACCATATCCGTCTGGAAGAGGGGCACTACCCTATTCGACAGAGATACCGCACGTACAATCCTGCCATGCAGGAAATAATCGACAAGGAAATCGACGCAATGCTAGCCGAAGGCTGCATTGAACGCGCCAGCAGTCCGTGGAACTCCGGCATAGTCCTCGCCAAAAGAAGGACGGGCGATACCGCTTCTGTATAGACTTCCGCCGCTTGAACGCAGTAACCAGACGCGACGCATACCCCTTGCCACCGATACAACATATCCTGGATCAGCTCCAAGAGGCACGATATTTATCCACCATTGACCTCCGCAACGGATACTGGCAGGTGCCACTCCATCCAAGCAGTCGACCACTGACCGCGTTCGCCATACCTGGGCGAGGGCAGTTTCAGTTCAGGGTAATGCCGTTCGGCCTGCATTCCGCCCCCGCAACGTTCCAACGTCTGCTAGACGAGGTCATTGGTCCCGACATGAAACCCCGGGCCTTCGCCTACCTGGATGATATCGTGATCCTCGGAAGGACGTTTGAAGAACATCTTGAGAATCTGCGCGAAGTACTTCTCCAGGCGGGACTCCGGATCAACATCGACAAGTGCCACTTCGCCCGGGACAGTCTCCGGTACCTCGGCATATCGTCGACCAAGACGGCTTGAGAACCGACCCGGAAAAAGTACGGACCATCACGGAATTCCCCACTCCGAGCATCTAAGGGAATTGCGACGGTTCCTCGGAGTCGCCTCGTAGTACCGGCGATTTGTGCTCAACATCAATTAAGTCAAAATCAATTAAGTGAACAATTTAATATAAAAGGAAATAAGGTGTTTAACCCAAATATATTAAGAAAAGAATAAATCGTTAATTAATTATGAAATACAAAGTAATATTACACATTGGTAATTACATTCGATAAGTAAGGGAATTATTGAATTTATTTAAAGCGAATATTTTATGTTTACTGAGCATTAATTTAAGTATATAATTATTACGGCATGGTTTATAGATTTCTGTTGAATGGGCTTTGGGCGAGATGGTAAGGTATTTTTGAACGAACACCACTATAATGTAAGCACAGTTAGGTATGAGTGGGGTGGGCCATATTATAGGTGTGGTATTTTCTTTAGAGAATGAAGTGATTGGGTTATAGTTGAGAAATTTCTTGGTTTATAGTTATATTTTTAATTTGAGATCTCTATTATTATGTTATTTAGGTTGGTGAGTATATAATGAATTGTTAGGGTGGTAGGTTCTGTTTTATTATGTATCATGTGTGAACCGCGGGAGCGAGCCGAAATAGTTGCATTGTAATCTGGCTTGGGGTTTTAGTAGATACCAGCGCAATGTGTAGTGTAGGGTGTTGTGTGCAGGGTGACACGTGTGACACGGATTTTATATGTCTTATGTATATTTGCGTTTTAGGGCCTTATTCGCTGCTGGACTGATGTATTCTTGGGGGGGGTGAGAGACAAGTTGATTTGGTTGGTGCAGATGTTTATAAGTTTGAGTGTGAGGAGTGGATCTTGTGAACGTGAATGCAAGTGTGTTAGTATTGAGTTTGTGACGGTTTACATTGTTAGTGTGAAGTGTTCTTGGATTCGGAGAGTAATTGATTTCTACTATATTAATTTCGTGGTATCGTATGATTATTATTGGTTGGAGCGGGTCTGAGGCTGTGTGATGGTTATTTTAAGTTCGGGCGAGTGGAATGCTCGAGTGTCTTATTAATGTATGGGTTATTGGATAGGCGGTCGGTACGAGCGAGTATGAGAGTAGCATGTATATTTGTGAAATGCGTGTATAGAGTGTGGTGTAGAGAGGTATATGTGAGATCATTTGTGTTGAGGTGTGTCATGTTGACTTAGTAATTTTTGGAAGTTATGCTATTTTTGAGATGTAGAGGTGAGCTGTGGAGCGAGACAGGAGGCGGTTGGAGGTGAGGCGGTAATTGGGGTTAATTGTAGAATTGATGTTGAAGAGCTGGTGCGGACGGAGATATTATGTGTCTGAGTGATGACTAGTATTTTATAACGATGTCAGGTTTGACTTGTTCGGTTCACCTTTGATTGATAATTAATTTTTTTCCAATTGGATCCTTTTAACATAGATCAAGAGTGGTGGTTAGTGATGAGGTGTCGGAGCATAGGGAGTATCGGATTGCTGTGCTAGAGGGTTCTATATGCTGTGCCATGTTGATTTTCGGAGAAGAGCTTCCGGTTGAGTGTGAGAGGACAGCGATAACAGAGTGGAGCGGAGGAGGTGAGTGGTGTGTGTGAGGCTGAGAATTTTCTCATGTTGGAGAGTGCTTATCGCGGCAGGAATTGGTATTCGTGTTTCTTTGTGTTGTTAAGGCGTTGGACTCACTGTTGCGTTGAGCTCATAGTTCGTCCTCCCTACTAGAGCGTGTCAGCGGCGTTGTGACGAGCTTGAGAGTCTGACGCGATTTAATAGTCTTTCTCGAGTCCACCGTGATGATGTCTCGTGCGGATTATAGCGGTGAAGGTAAACC
Source organism: Ooceraea biroi (assembly GCF_003672135.1). NCBI lineage: Eukaryota > Metazoa > Arthropoda > Insecta > Hymenoptera > Formicidae > Ooceraea > Ooceraea biroi. Next base: position 11,235,242 of record NC_039507.1, read on the forward strand.
TATGTGAGTTTAGATTGGGCGTAGTAGGTCCTCTGCGTGAGCTGTTATTTTTTAGTATTGTGTTGGTCTTAGTTGGATTGAGCCGTGTTGAGGTGCCCTACTGATTATGTTGGGTCAATCCGTGTCTGCGTGCAGCTGCAGGAGCCTGGGTCCCCACGCGATCGATGAGAGTTTTTGAGTATCAGTGTTACGTGGGATGCAGCGAGCCGAGAGAAGAGACATCTAGTTTCTTTTGTCACGGACGAGCCCTTTGTGTGAAAAGGACCGTGGTTTGAGTACCACGTGTACGCGTCGTTGTTGTTGGACGTTAGCGAGCGTGTGGTCTCAGGTAGCTACGACCTTACTTTTAATTAATTAGTGATGGAGCTCGCTAGTCGTAGCTAAAGTTTCGTGCTGAACTAAGGCGTAAAAGGTATATATTCCGTCAGAGAGCCAGGTGAGTTTGAGTGATGTGGAGCGTTATACGTGCTGCGATTGGTGTACTTCTATTTGTTCGTGTGTGTGTGCGTGTCTACAAGTCGATCAAGTCTCGTCCTGACGTGCTGAGGGTTAGATTTTGTGCGTACAGCGTCTTTGTGAGGTAGAGGTGGTATTTCTAGAATTCATTTTATGAGCCGTTGCGCGTTGCTCGTAGTGGGAGCGTTTAGGGTGGTGGGTAGGCTGAGTTTTCTATCATTTAGGTGGCGATCAGGTGAAGTGTTTGACGAGAGTGGTATAGAAGTCTTCGCATTACATGTGATTGTACATCTTACGATGTACTTTGTATATGATTTGGTTCGAAGTTTATTAGAGGTGAGTTGTCGAGACGGTTACTTTTCGCGTGTCGGCTGTGAGGGTTCAGATTTTTTGTGACATCTGTGGCGTAATAGTAGTGTAGATGTATTCAGTATATGATAACCACCCTATATTGGGATAGTTTGGGGGTTATTGGTGGTAGGTGGACGCTTGTGCTAGTTGAGTTATCGCTGTTCGTGTATGTGTGTGAGTGTAGATTTACTTTGATTAATTTGATTGTTCATTAAATATACCCTTCAATTATTATTGTTTAATCATTGAGAATAAGTTAGTGTTACTACAGTTGCAATTAACCATAATTTAACTTAACTTTTGTTCAGAATCGCTCGCCAGCGTAAATTCGCAGCGAAGCGTCATCCTATATTGAATATATAGTGCATGAATGCATTAATTATATCAATTTTATTTGTGCGAGGCATACCCATTTATTTCAATTATATTTAAAGCGTTAAATCGCTTTTTCCCTTTTGATACCATTAACAGCGACTTCATTCGCTGTGAGTTATCCTTTGAAAACAGTCGAGAGCGAACATTCGCTTCCATACCTGTCATATACCACGGCGTGTATAGCCCATTTTCTCATCCTTTAGCTCGGTATACGAACATATATGCCTCATTACACAATTAAGTCGTATTTAATATTTAAGTGAATTAAAATCAAATCATACCATTATTTGAAGGATAATTCGATTATAAACATTAATTTAACATTTGCATTACAAGTTTATTACATTTGTGTACTTAAATCAAGTGAGCATGGTAAAAAGTTCGACTCACACTAGTGACAATAGTACGACTTACGCTAGTGACAATTACGATAGTGACAATTACGCTAGTGACAATTACGATAGTGACAATTACGCTAGTGACAATATTAAGGAATTGCTGACTTACCATAAGGCAGTGCACGGTGAATTAATAATTTTAATCTTGGTTACAGTATATCACTAACAAGATTTAAGTTTAATAAATTACATAATTTTCGTTTATTGTATTGTTAAGCACGAACATAGATTCATTCGTCTGACCAATTCCTTATGTATACTACGTCTGACCAAATCATTATATATTCTACCTGATACATTCAATTTAGTCACAGGAGGTATATTTTATTTAATTACCAAATAAAGCATTACGAAATAATGAATAACAGTTAATAACGAATTACAATCTATATTAATTTGTTTTAAATCATTATTTATTCTTCAACTCCATCACGTGTATGAGCATAAAAGTGCTCGTCTCCTTACTTTGTGTTACATTCCACTTAAAGAAAGGCATAGTAACCTGCCTACTTTTTCTTTGAGATATTTTATTTTATCAATCCTTTGCATATGAGCATTATTATTGCTCATCCTTTTCATTTTTCATTAGCAAGAGCGAAGTGACGCCCTTATTTCCATATTATTCCACTGTCATACACTACACAGCGACATAACGCTGTGAATTTCTTTTCAATATTTTCCTATTCTTATACCATAATTTTGTTGAAGAAATAAAAGAGATAATAATTTAAATTTATTTTTCATTTATTAATTAATAGGGAGATACCAAGTTACAATCAATATTGATTACAATATTTTCCTTTTGACAATCACAATTTTATCACCGTAAGAGTTAATCGCAAGCTCTCTCCATTCCCGGGTAAAGTCGGTGTATGCAGATTGACCCATAATCAAAAGAGAGCACCTGAAATCAAATCACCTGAGGGATAGATTTGGGACAGGTACCTGATCGTCTACATTCTCACTTCCCCGGACGTGACACAATAATGCTTTTGGGCAGCCGGGGCGATGGTCTTCGTGATGCCGAGGTATCGGCGTCGTGGTACTCGTACAACACCTGGGGCCGTATTGGCTGCGGAACGCACAGTTTCCATGCCGTCCTCGTCGTCCAGAGAGTGTCGCTCGTGTATGTGTCGATACAGCTTCCCGTTGCGGACGGCGTAATCCGGCCGTTTCTCTGGCGTGTCCTGCGTTTCTCCCTACATTTGTTGGTACCACCGACAGGGCGGCTCCGGTCCTAGGGCGGCGAGGTCGTCGTCGGGATCTTCCTCCTCGTCGAGTGGTTGCCGAGAGAGTGCGTCCGGAACGGTGTTGCTGGTTCCCTTCCGGTATTGCACTCTAAGTCGTGTTGTTGGAGGGCGACTGACCATCAGGCAGTCGTCCGGTCGGGTGTCCAGTGTTCGGAGTCAGCGGAGCGAAAAGTGGTCCGTGACGACCGTGAATCGGTAGCCCTCCAGGTACGGACGCATCTTCTCTATTCCCCAGACGACGGCTAGGCACTCCTTCTCGGTGGCCGAGTAGTTCCGTTCAGCCGGTCGCAGCGTGCGGCTGCATATGCCACGACCCTTACCTACTCTTCTACTTCCTGGGTCAACACGGCGCCGATCTCGGCATCGCTGGCGTCGGTCTAAAGCGTGAAGGGCTTGGAGAAGTCCGGGCATCGAAGTACGGGTGCGGTGGCGAGCTGGTGTTTGATGGTGTGGAACGCGTGTTCTTGTTCCTCTCTCCACGCCCACCGTGTCTTTTTTCGGAGTAGCTGGTTCAATGGTGCGGCTACCGTGGCGATGTTGAGCACAAATCGCCGGTACTACGAGGCGACTCCGAGGAACCGTCGCAATTCCCTTAGATTGCTCGGAGTGGGAAATTCCGTGATGGTCGTACTTTTTCCGGGTCGGTTCTCAAGCCGTCTTGGTCGACGATATGCCCGAGGTACCGGAGACTGTCCCGGGCGAAGTGGCACTTGTCGATGTTGATCCGGAGTCCCGCCTGGAGAAGTACTTCGCGCAGATTCTCAAGATGTTCTTCAAACGTCCTTCCGAGGATCACGATATCATCCAGGTAGGCGAAGGCCCGGGGGTTTCATGTCGGGACAATGACCTCGTCTAGCAGACGTTGGAACGTTGCGGGGGCGGAATGCAGGCCGAACGGCATTACCCTGAACTGAAACTGCCCTCGCCCAGGTATGGCGAACGCGGTCAGTGGTCGACTGCTTGGATGGAGTGGCACCTGCCAGTATCCGTTGCGGAGGTCAATGGTGGATAAATATCGTGCCTCTTGGAGCTGATCCAGGATATGTTGTATCGGTGGCAAGGGGTATGCGTCGCGTCTGGTTACTGCGTTCAAGCGGCGGAAGTCTATACAGAAGCGGTATCGCCCGTCCTTTTTTTGGCGAGGACTATGCCGGAGTTCCACGGACTGCTGGCGCGTTCAATGCAGCCTTCGGCTAGCATTGGCGTCGATTTCCTTGTCGATTATTTCCTGCATGGCAGGATTGTACGTGCGGTATCTCTGTCGAATAGGGTAGTGCCCCTCTTCCAGACGGATATGGTGTTCGGCGCGGTCGGTGGGTCCGGCAATTTTCTCAAATTGTGGCAGGTATTCTTGAAGCAGGGCCTCGAGCTGCCTCTGCTGGTCGGGGTTGCAGGTCGCGATCCCGGTGGAATCTTCGATCGCCTCCACGGCGGTGCCCGGGCCGGTGAAGTCCCACGAGAATCCTGCCTTGGTTAGCAGGTCCATCCTGAGGATGATAGGTGGGCCGCAGTCCGGGCAGCACCAAGAAGTCGTGTTTCCCCTGATAGGATCCAACTTGGGCCCAGATGCGGAGTTTCACCTGAATGCTCCGAATGCGCCCGTCGGCTAGTCGGGCGGTGGTGTGAATGGGTTGCTCGTGCCCGCGATGGCGGAGGCGTTGTGCCATCTCTTCAGACATGTACGAGAGCCCCGTGTCTAGCAGGGCCCGGTGGTACTTCCGGCTAGTCGTACCCGCACATGTGGCCTGTTTTTTTTGCGGCGTCGTAGTGATGGCCTTACTGCGGGGAGTTGGCGTTGTCGGCCGAGCACCACTCCCGCCGCCCCTCGGACGGTCGGGCGTTCCCGTCCCGTGACAGTCGCGGGTAAGTACGCCTTCCTTCCCACACTGGGAGCAGAATTTCTTGGCGGCCCGCTTACAAAACCGTCTGGTGTGACCTCGCTGACCACAATTCCAACAACAATCCTTGGTGTTGTACGTGGCGGATACTGCGGCTAGGGGCTTGTCAGCCGCCCGGCGGTCGGCGGTTGACTTGCTTGGACCCATTCGCTCTCCCTCGGACTCGTTCGTACTCATCGGTGCGGGCTAGCAGCTCCGGCAACGTGGTGAAGTCCGTTCGCCGGGCATACAGTTTATATTCGGGCCGGAGGTTGTGATATATCCTCTCTAGACGCGTTGTCTCGGTCATGCCCTTGTGTCGGCGCATCAGTGTTTGTATGGTCGTCACGTAGTCTGGGGTGGCTTCGGAGGGCCTTGTTTTTGTCGCGCTATCTCTTCCTCGAGTTCAAAGGGGGTGGTGGCTGGAGCGTAATATGCTCGGAAACAGGCCTCAAAATCTCCCCAGTTGCGCCAGTCCTCCGGTTGTTGCGGTACCATAGTAGCGCCTGGTCTTTGAACAGGAGCGGCAGGCATGTCAGAAGCTGTTGACAGGTCATACCGTAGCCGGTTCGGAGGTCCTCTAGCCGTTCGAAGAACGCCACCCATTTCGACCATCGAATTGACATCCCCATTTCCATACGTGTCCAATAGTGTGGCGGGTCTCTCTTGGGCCATGGTTTCCCCAGCCCCGGCGGGATTGTGTCGCGTGGTGCTATTCTCCAGCCAGAACGCGAGGAGTCGTTCCCGTAACGTGTCTCGGTTCCCGTCGGTCGGTTGGCCAATTCGGTTTCTAATTCGGCTTTCGTCAGTCGGTGAATCCAGCCGGTCTCGGTATGTCAGTTTGGCATATCAGTTACTATCCTCCCTTGTCGCCACGATTTCACCGACTCTGGGTACCTCGCGAGCTGTCCGCTCACTCGAAGCACGTTACAAATGGCGCCCGAACAGGGACCTCGGCGACAGGAATAGTGAACTGATATGCCAAACTGACATACCGAGACCGGCTGGATTCACCGACTGACGAAAGCCGAATTAGAAACCGAATTGGCCAACCGACCGACGGGAACCGAGACACGTTACGGGAACGACTCCTCGCGTTCTGGCTGGAGAATAGCACCACGCGACACAATCCCGCCGGGGCTGGGGAACCATGGCCCAAGAGAGACCCGCCACACTATTGGACACGTATGGAAATGGGGATGTCAATTCGATGGTCGAAATGGGGTGGCGTTCTTCGAACGGCTAGAGGACCTCCGAACCGGCTACGGTATGACCTGTCAACAGCTTCTGACATGCCTGCCGCTCCTGTTCAAAGACCAGGCGCTACTATGGTACCGCAACAACCGGGAGGACTGGCGCAACTGGGGAGATTTTGAGGCCTGTTTCCGAGCATATTACGCTCCAGCCACCACCCCCTTTGAACTCGAGGAAGAGATAGCGCGACAAAAACAAGGGCCCTCCGAAGCCACCCCAGACTACGTGACGACCATACAAACACTGATGCGCCGACACAAGGGCATGACCGAGACAACGCGTCTAGAGAGGATATATCACAACCTCCGGCCCGAATATAAACTGTATGCCCGGCGAACGGACTTCACCACGTTGCCGGAGCTGCTAGCCCGCACCGATGAGTACGAACGAGTCCGAGGGGAGGAGCGAATGGGTCCAAGCAAGTCAACCGCCGACCGCCGGGCGGCTGACAAGCCCCTAGCCGCAGTATCCGCCACGTACAACACCAAGGATTGTTGTTGGAATTGTGGTCAGCGAGGTCACACCAGACGGTTTTGTAAGCGGGCCGCCAAGAAATTCTGCTCCCAGTGTGGGAAGGAAGGCGTACTTACCCGCGACTGTCACGGGACGGGAAACGCCCGACCGTCCGAGGCCGGCGGGAGTGGTGCTCGGGCCGACAACGCCAACTCCCCGCAGTAAGGCCATCACTACGACGCCGCAAAGAAAACAGGCCACATGTGCGGGTACGACTAGCCGGAGAGTACCACCGGGCCCTGCTAGACACGGGGGCTCTCGTACATGTCTGAAGAGATGGCACAACGCCTCCGCCATCGCGGGCACGAGCAACCCATTCACACCACCGCCCGACTAGCCGACGGGCGCATTCGGAGCATTCAGGTGAAACTCCGCATCTGGGCCCAAGTTGGATCCTATCAGGGGAAACACGACTTCTTGGTGCTGCCCGGACTGCGGCCCACCTATCATCCTCAGGATGGACCTGCTAACCAAGGCAGGATTCTCGTGGGACTTCACCGGCCCGGGCACCGCCGTGGAGGCGATCGAAGATTCCACCGGGATCGCGACCTGCAACCCCGACCAGCAGAGGCAGCTCGAGGCCCTGCTTCAAGAATACCTGCCACAATTTGAGAAAATTGCCGGACCCACCGACCGCGCCGAACACCATATCCGTCTGGAAGAGGGGCACTACCCTATTCGACAGAGATACCGCACGTACAATCCTGCCATGCAGGAAATAATCGACAAGGAAATCGACGCAATGCTAGCCGAAGGCTGCATTGAACGCGCCAGCAGTCCGTGGAACTCCGGCATAGTCCTCGCCAAAAAGAAGGACGGGCGATACCGCTTCTGTATAGACTTCCGCCGCTTGAACGCAGTAACCAGACGCGACGCATACCCCTTGCCACCGATACAACATATCCTGGATCAGCTCCAAGAGGCACGATATTTATCCACCATTGACCTCCGCAACGGATACTGGCAGGTGCCACTCCATCCAAGCAGTCGACCACTGACCGCGTTCGCCATACCTGGGCGAGGGCAGTTTCAGTTCAGGGTAATGCCGTTCGGCCTGCATTCCGCCCCCGCAACGTTCCAACGTCTGCTAGACGAGGTCATTGGTCCCGACATGAAACCCCCGGGCCTTCGCCTACCTGGATGATATCGTGATCCTCGGAAGGACGTTTGAAGAACATCTTGAGAATCTGCGCGAAGTACTTCTCCAGGCGGGACTCCGGATCAACATCGACAAGTGCCACTTCGCCCGGGACAGTCTCCGGTACCTCGGGCATATCGTCGACCAAGACGGCTTGAGAACCGACCCGGAAAAAGTACGGACCATCACGGAATTCCCCACTCCGAGCAATCTAAGGGAATTGCGACGGTTCCTCGGAGTCGCCTCGTAGTACCGGCGATTTGTGCTCAACATCGCCACGGTAGCCGCACCATTGAACCAGCTACTCCGAAAAAAGACACGGTGGGCGTGGAGAGAGGAACAAGAACACGCGTTCCACACCATCAAACACCAGCTCGCCACCGCACCCGTACTTCGATGCCCGGACTTCTCCAAGCCCTTCACGCTTCAGACCGACGCCAGCGATGCCGAGATCGGCGCCGTGTTGACCCAGGAAGTAGAAGAGTAGGTAAGGGTCGTGGCATATGCCAGCCGCACGCTGCGACCGGCTGAACGGAACTACTCGGCCACCGAGAAGGAGTGCCTAGCCGTCGTCTGGGGAATAGAGAAGATGCGTCCGTACCTGGAGGGCTACCGATTCACGGTCGTCACGGACCACTTTTCGCTCCGCTGACTCCGAACACTGGAACACCCGACCGGACGACTGGCCTGATGGTCAGTCGCCCTCCAACAACACGACTTTGAGGTGCAATACCGGAAGGGAACCAGCAACACCGTTCCGGACGCACTCTCTCGGCAACCACTCGACGAGGAGGAAGATCCCGACGACGACCTCGCCGCCCTAGGACCGGAGCCGCCCTGTCGGTGGTACCAACAAATGTAGGGAGAAACGCAGGACACGCCAGAGAAACGGCCGGATTACGCCGTCCGCAACGGGAAGCTGTATCGACACATACACGAGCGACACTCTCTGGACGACGAGGACGGCATGGAAACTGTGCGTTCCGCAGCCAATACGGCCCCAGGTGTTGTACGAGTACCACGACGCCGGATACCTCGGCATCACGAAGACCATCGCCCGGCTGGCCCAAAAGCATTATTGTGTCACGTCCGGGGAAGTGAGAATGTAGACGATCAGGTACCTGTCCCAAATCTATCCCTCAGGTGATTTGATTTCAGGTGCTCTCTTTTGATTATGGGTCAATCTGCATACACCGACTTTACCCGGGAATGGAGAGAGCTTGCGATTAACTCTTACGGTGATAAAATTGTGATTGTCAAAAGGAAAATATTGTAATCAATATTGATTGTAACTTGGTATCTCCCTATTAATTAATAAATGAAAAATAAATTTAAATTATTATCTCTTTTATTTCTTCAACAAAATTATGGTATAAGAATAGGAAAATATTGAAAAGAAATTCACAGCGTAATGTCGCTGTGTAGTGTATGACAGTGGAATAATATGGAAATAAGGGCGTCACTTCGCTCTTGCTAATGGAAAAATGAAAAGGATGAGCAATAATAATGCTCATATGCAAAGGATTGATAAAATAAAATATCTCAAAAGAAAAGTAGGCAGGTTACTATGCCTTTCTTTAAGTGGAATGTAACACAAAGTAAGGAGAGGAGCACTTTTATGCTCATACACGGTGATGGAGTTGAAGAATAAAATAATGATTTAAAACAAATTAATATAGATTGTAATTCGTTATTAACTGTTATTCATAATTTCGTAATGCTTTATTTGGTAATTAAATAAAATATACCTCCTGTGACTAAATTGAATGTATCAGGTAGAATATATAATGATTTGGTCAGACGTAGTATACATAAGGAATTGGTCAGACGAATGAATCTATGTTCGTGCTTAACAATACAATAAACGAAAATTATGTAATTTATTAAACTTAAATCTTGTTAGTGATATACTGTAACCAAGATTAAAATTATTAATTCACCGTGCACTGCCTTATGGTAAGTCAGCAATTCCTTAATATTGTTACTAGCGTAATTGTCACTAGCGTAATTGTCACTAGCGTAATTGTCACTAGCGTAAGTCGTACTATTGTCACTAGAGTGAGTTATTAAACTTAAATCTTGTTAGTGATATACTGTAACCACAATTAAAGTTATTAATTCACCGTGCACTGCCTTATGGTAAGTCAGCAATTCCTTAATATTGTCACTAGCGTAATTGTCACTATCGTAATTGTCACTAGCGTAATTGTCACTATCGTAATTGTCACTAGCGTAAGTCGTACTATTGTCACTAGTGTGAGTCGAACTTTTTACCATGCTCACTTGATTTAAGTACACAAATGTAATAAACTTGTAATGCAAATGTTAAATTAATGTTTATAATCGAATTATCCTTCAAATAATGGTATGATTTGATTTTAATTCACTTAAATATTAAATACGACTTAATTGTGTAATGAGGCATATATGTTCGTATACCGAGCTAAAGGATGAGAAAATGGCGGCTATACACGCCGTGGTATATGACAGGTATGGAAGCGAATGTTCGCTCTCGACTGTTTTCAAAGGATAACTCACAGCGAATGAAGTCGCTGTTAATGGTATTCAAAAGGGAAAAAGCGATTTAACGCTTTAAATATAATTGAAATAAATGGGTATGCCTCGCACAAATAAATTGATATAATTAATGCATTCATGCACTATATATTCAATATAGGATGACGCTTCGCTGCGAATTTACGCTGGCGAGCGATTCTGAACAAAAGTTAAAGTTAAATTATGGTTAATTGCAACTGTAGTAACACTAACATTATTCTCAATGATTAAACAATAATAATTGAAGGGTATATTTAATGAACAATCAAATTAATCAAAAGTTTATTACTAAAATCAAGTGTAATATAGAAGTTAATTACAATATGAATATATGTGTTACTTGATATAATTTTATTCGCAAATGTCATATAAATCTGAACCCTCAGGCCAGTAATTGTTTCACAACTAATTATAAATCGAAAATATTAAGTAACTGTAAGTGTAATAATGTATTGAAGCTTTATAAATCTGTCAAAATTTGTAGTATGTATATGGAGTACAAGTATAACGTTCCATAAGAGCAGCGAGTATAAAATAATTAAATAAATCTACTCACAAGCGTTCGCACAAATCTAACCCTCAGGTCAGGAAGCACTTGATGATGTAGCAGCAAAAGAATAAGTCAATCAGACTTTGGTAATAACTCAAACTTCACTGGCTCTACGTTATATTTTACGCTTAGTTAGCGAATTTACGCTAGCTAGCGACTCCAATAATTAATTAAAAGTAAGTGTAGTCTAAAAGGGTCGTCAAAAAGGTACAGTGTAAAAAGGTTTTTACAAAAGGTGTGTACAAAAGGTGTGAGTGTTTTCTCTGGCTGCTGCATCACGTTATATACTCAAAAATTATGATGCGTGGGGACAGGGTCCCTGTAGCTCGAGAAGGGATTACAATAAGTGGGGACGCTACGGTTAAAGCAAAAACTAAAATAGTAGGGAGGCTCTGCCCACTTAACTCATTGGTTCTTCGTTTTCGAAGCTTCTTATGGTGGGATCGAAAACTTAAGTGGTGGGATTGGTCTCACGGTGCGTCTAGTGGGGACGATGAGCTCAACGGTGAGCTCAACGCTTACAAAAGATAAACGTATTTTGACGCGTAAGTTCAACATGAAATTCTCAGTACAGAATTATCGCTCATCTGTTATGCTTTTTAATCAACCGGAGTTTCTCCGAATCAAATGGCAGCTGCAACTTCCTGCCGATATGTCTTGCTCGAGATATCTATTCAACCTTTGATTAAGACAGCGGTCTTGGATTATTATTTCAATCAGGTGCCGACAAGTAACCGTCTTTTACAATTAGTCATCATGAAATAATATTCCTTCGTGAATTTAAATCTTCATTCCCTTGTTACTTAACGTTGTGTTCACTGTCTTATTCAAAATGATATTCAAATAATTCTGTAATGCTCACAAATTTAATTCTTAAAATTATAACGCTTGACATATGCATTTTATATGCTCGTAGTCTTATGCATAAATTATTATAAGACCCTGCATACGTCGACTTAATAATATAACGCACTCAGTTAAATAATAATCATCGTAAATTATTGTGAAATCAATTATTGGTATCATGAGCCTTTAATAATGTAATTAAATCATCTAAAATTATTATTTCAAGATTCCATTCTAATAAACTTATAAAATCTCACTCAACCAATAATTGTCTTATATATATAGGGATGCCTATATATATAGATATACACGTGTATGTACTTGCACGTCTATTCTTTGGTTATTATAAAATTAGTAATAAAGCAACTATTGGTGTGCCGGGTTTAATATTATAATTAAACCGTATAGAATTATTATTCCAATAAAATATTAGTCTTAATTAATTCATAAAATTTTAAATAACCAATAATTCTTTTATGGGTTATATGCACATATATAAGTGTGTTCGTATATGGTGTTGTTAATATACTTAATTATTAACAGATTAAATGCGTAATAATTATATACTTAAATTAATGCTCAGTAACATAAAATATTCCTTTAAATAAATTCAATAATCCTTACTATGAATGTAATACCATGTGTAATATACTTTTATTCATAATTAATTAACGATTTATTCTTTTCTTAATATTTTTGGGTTAAACACCTTATTTCCTTTTATATTAAATTGTTCACTAATTGATTTTGACTTTAATTGCTTTTAACTTTGTAACTTCTAAACTATTAATCTTTCATTAAAACTTTCTACACTATAAATATTGAAAAATAACGCTGATTTGTTTAACAAATAGTGACTTTGCAATTTTGTGGTTTCTCAATGATCCCGTGGTGCGATAAGAAAAATTTCATCACAGGTACCATCAGCCTAGCTAAAAATGATGATTCCCAAAAGTTGTTGGTCACTTCCGTAAAAATGATTATTTTCAAAATCTGAGGTCCCTATTAGTTTTCTCTTATGACCTAGATGCTTCAATATAATTATAACAAATTATTTCCTTACGGTTCAAATTTTAGACCCAAAACATTTAGTAAAATTTTATTGCAATTTCGTAACTTTAAATACGTACTTCTTTTTGACTAAGATTGTAGACAAATATTCTACATTCTTTTACTTATAAAATGTTTCTCCTTTTATGTTATAAAAATAATATTAATTTTTCTATACGATAAATCACTTCAAATGTGGTAATACAATTTACTACACTCACAAAACTATTTCATTGTATAATAAAATTAATTCCAAAATTTACTCCTTTAATTGTTATTAATAACAACTTATGACCTTGTACAACAATCAACACCAAATGTCTCCGTAAATTATAATAACTATCAAAGCTACACCGTCACTTAATAAAACTCAATTCCGCCGGCATTATTTTTACTCTTGTCTTAAATAACTAATTGATTTTTCCTGTTTTTATATAATAACCGACCTTATTGGTTTTAACGAAAATTTCCTACTTGCAAAGGACTTTACTATAGTATATTAAAATCCATTTCAAATCCATTTGTTTCTTTGTTATAAAAAATAATTAAATATTTTATCCTGTCAAGAACCCAAATGTATTAAGCCAAATTTGTAATACTTATCAATGGCCATATAACCATATAATAAGATATATTTCCAAACCAATTCTTTCAATTATTACAACTAACATTAATACTTTTTATATAATAAGCAATATGAAATTTCTCAATGGTTTTGCTATACCTACAAAACTTTCATGGTATTACAATTCAAACGATCTTAAATATTATCAATCTTGTAATATTATATTATAAATCTATCAAATTGTTAATGATAAATGTTTCAAAATTATTTTATTTAACTGCTAGAGTATATAAAACTGTTTTTATATATTTTACTGATTTTATGTATGTTTTTGTGTTTTTACGTTTTAGATAATGTATATATATATATATATATATATATATATATATATATATACGTGACTATATTTATTAAATAAATCTATCATAAAGCATAATAACTAAGTTATACATATATATTGTTTTTGTGCTTTTAATATTTTCTTTTCCCTTTATATATGTTAATATTATTACTTCATATATTTTTATATTAAAACTAGTATCAAGCTAAAGCTTTTAACATAATAAATGTGTTGGTTAGGTTGCTAAGTAAATAATATTCTTGGTTAGATTAATAACAGACTACTGTACGTAAGCCCGTGGTTAATAATAAGTAATGAAGCAAAAATGGTAAGTATCAATGGCGCTCAAAAATAACTATCAGCGGTTATACATTAATAATTAATATTGCAAATAAAAAAATTAAAAATGGGTGTGAGGTGGACGTCAGGACGTCACATTACAATTCAAACGATCTTAAATATTACCATTCTCATAATATTATAAATATTATAAATTTATCGAATTATTAATAAATGTTTCAAAATTATTTTATTTAACTGCTAGAGTATATAAAACTGTTTTTATATATTTTACTGATTTTATGTATGTTTTTGTGCTTTTATGTTTCAGAAAATATATATATATATATATATATATACGTGACTAAATTAATTAAATAAATCTATCATAAAGCATATAACTAAGTTATACATATATATTGTTTTTGTGCTTTTAATATTTTCTTTTCCTTTTATATATGTTAATATTATTACTTCATAAATTTTTATATTAAAACTAGTATCAAGCTAAAGCTTTTAACATAATAAATGTGTCGGTTAGGTTGCTAAGTAAATAATATTCTTGGTTAGGTTAATAACAGACTACTGTACGTAAGCCTGTGGTTAATAATAAGTAGTGAAGCAAAAATGGTAAGTATCAATGGCGCTCAAAAATATCTATCAGTGGTTATACATTAATAATTAATATTGCAAATAAAAAAAATTAAAAATGGGTGTGAGGTGGATGTCAGGACGTCACAATTAGCCAGAAATACTCCGGGAAGCCACCTGCTATGTCCGCCGGTGCCAGAGTTGTCAAGCGCACAAAGTCCAGCAACAGGCACCGGCTGGACTCATGCATCACCGCTTGACTACCGAGCCCGGTCACACTATCGCTACCGACCTGATTGGGCCGCTGCCTCGATCCTCTAGGGGACACGCTTGGGCCATCGTGACCCAGGATGTCTTTAGCAAATGGCTGGAGGTCAAGCTACTCCAAACCGCCACCGCCGCCGCCGTCAGCACCGCCATCGAGGAATGGATATATCGGCACGGATGTCCCAAGACCATAATCTCCGATAACAGAAGACAATTCATGAGCAGAAAGTTCGAGAACACGATGAAACGACTGCGGATCCACCACCAACGCACGCCTCCGTACGCTCCTCAATGCAATCCGGTGGAACGCGCCAACCGCACACTAAAAACAATGATCGCGCAGTTCGTCGGGGCCAATCACCGAGCCTGGGATCGCCGATTGCCCGAACTGGTGTTCGCAGCAAACACCGCCGTACATGAAGGCACCGGATACACCCCGGCCTTCTTGACCTATGGACAGGAGCTGCCGACCCCCGGAAGCGTACGACTGGAACACGAGGACGAGGACGAGGGGGAAGCCGAACCGCACCCCGACAGACAGCCCCGAGCTAAGCGGCTCGGACGTATGCGAGACGCATACCAAATAACCACCCTCCGGCAACAAGAGGCCACCGAGCGGCAGGGCCGTTATTACAACTTGCGACGCCGCGACTGGCGGCCGGAAGCCGGGGACGCGGTCATGAAGTGCGAGCATCCGCTATCCAACGCCGCAGAAAATTTCGCGGGTAAACTCGCGCCGAAATACACCGGCCCATATATGGTGCGAAGAATTGTATCGCCGGTTATCGTACAGCTTGAAGAAAACGGTCGGAATCTCGGGAATGTACACATCAAAGACCTCAAGAAGTACGGACAAGGGTAAACAAACCGCGATACCAGGGGCAAAACAAACCCCACGCGGCGCGAATGCCACGCGGCGCCGGCAGTACGTTGTCATGAGCCGACGAGAGCACGAGCAAGCACGGGCCGTGGCCAGTCAGGCCGTGCGTCCCGCTTATTCGCCACCAAAAGAGGCAACCAGCAGACCACCTATCAACCGGCCGTGGTACCCCCGGTCCCGGCAGGATAAGTTGTGCGCCGCTTTAGAAACGCCGCCACCACCGAGCCGGCCCGGAATGCGGTCAAGCAGACTGGACAGCGCGCAATCAGCCGCGCCGCCAGAACACCGGGCGCCCTTAACACCAGCCCAATTTCGAACCGAGATGGAGGCCCTGTTTGGGCAGTTCTCCGACTCCGACTTCGATATGGACCTCGGAGTAATCGAGGAGCCGAGACCACCTACCCCGTCGGCAAATCCGGCCGCAACGGGCACGACGCAGCCGCCACCGCCACCGACACAGCCGCTACCACCGCCGAACCGGGCACGACCGTCGACCCCGGCCTCAACATCATCAGCTATCCGAGGGCTCGCCAGCCCCCGGATCCCGTACGACGTCGCCGACCGCCTCCGACCGGAACAAAAGTACAGACACCGGGATCCGAAGACCGGGCAAACGTTCCTGCTACACCGCCGCCCGCAGGGAGAACTAATCTTCCGACCAGTCCGCCGGAGGGATTAAAGATCGTTTTTTTTCTTCTTCTTTTTCTCTCCTCATCATTATGTATATAATATTTTCTCTCTTTTCTTTTGCATTACATTATCTTTCGGATTTCATGTCGGGTTATTATTATTGTTTCGTTTATTAGTACTATCGTTCTGTGCTTTCTTTGTTGAACATACCCTGTATCATTAGTGTATATATATACGTTTAGCACACATTATTGGGTGCTTTCCAATTGCTTGACACAAACGTACACAGGAAGGCACAAAGTGTAGCGATGTGCACGATTCAATTGGAACAAACTGTGTACGATGTGTACCACAGTATCTATAGCGTGTCCCTGCCTTGGTATTTTTTAATTCATGGTAATAGAAAAGTGACTAGAAAGATAACATAACCAAACAAAGCGGTAGAAATCCAACTGTATGAGGTATGTGTAATTTGCGTATTAAAGAATTTTTGATTTATTTTGATTGTGCCAGAGAAAGAAACATCAATATGTATAATAATTGTTTAGAATTTTTATAGCAAAATCTACCTACTATTATTATATTATTTATATTATTTAATTTTTTCACAGATATAACATTAAAAATAAAATGTTACAACAAGAAGACAAAATAATCATAACGACTACGGCAGATTTGTCATCCAGTTCCGCTAATACCAGTAGTTCATGTTCTAGTCTGTTCGACAGTATTAGTGAGATAAACAATTCTTATTCAATTCTAAATGAATCTTCATCTTTCTCAAGCGAAGAAGCTGAAGATGATATACTGTTTTCATTATTTCAACTTCTCATGCAAGGAAAGAGACGCACCAAAATTCAAGGCTTCCTTGATACTGTCCATTTATATAGCGATACTCTATTCAAGGAGCACTTTAGATTACAGCGACGTACGGTATATCTTCAAATAGGTACATATATAAATATAGTGTGTATTATTTACATTTTTTAAAATGCATGTGTCATGTGCATGTGCATTCGTTTTTATATTTGCAGATATGCTGCAGCAGAGTGATTTTATCCCATCTCATTCTTTTGTATGCGTAAAATCTCTGCTGAGTGGAATTTTCTTATATTTCTTTGGTATGTCGCAAATATTGAGCCATTACGAACCTTGGGAGATAGATTTGATGTATTTATATCCTCGATTTTTCGTGTAATACGTCGTGTTGTGGAATGGCTGTTATCAAGACTGGACGAAGAAATAAAGTGGCCACAGGGAAATGATGTCATTCTCGTGACAGCTCAAAAATTTGAGGCAAAACGAGGTATTCAAAAATGTATCGGCGCAATTGACTGTACGCATATTGCAATTCGACAGCCTGTTGATCACCCTAGAGACTATTGCAATCAAAAAAGGTTTTTCTCTATCGTGTTACAAGGTGTTGTAAATGCAGATATGAAGTTCACGAATATTTACTATGGAGAACCAGGTTCGCTGCACGATGCGCGTGTTTTAAGAAGATCGTTACTTTATGATACTGCTCAAAATGAGATGGAAAGCATTTTCCCTAATGAAACATGTATAATAGGAGATTCAGCCTATCCATTGTTACCATGGCTTGTACCGCCATTTAGAGATAACGGACATTTAACCGTACAACAGTCTCAATTTAATTTCTTGCACTCTTCAACACGGATGTCAATAGAGAGAGCATTTGGTTATATGAAAGGACGTTTTCGTCGTTTGAAATTTTTAGAATTACTTGATATTCAATTCATTCCAAAATTAATAACAGCCATTTTTGTTATGCATAACATTGCGATAAAAGAAAATGATGAGAACGAATTCTTTTTTGCTGACAATGACTCTCTTGTAGATAATGGCGCGAATGACAATGAAATTATCAATTTACATGTTAATAGAAATAGGAATGCAATAAGAGACCGAAGAATGCAGATGTTCCGCGAGCTGTTTCCAGAATAGATATAAACGAGAGAAGAGTATGATAGTCGCGTGTATTTTTATAATTTTATATATTTTATATTTCTGTTTACCTTTTACTTAAATAAAACTAAGAACAAATAAACATTTGTATACTTTGATAAATATGGTATTTTTATTTATTTCTGCCACAGCCTTTACAAATATTATTTGTATTACTTATTCTCTATATTGTATCTCTATATAAAATTTAATATTTTGGTGTCTGAAGGAATTTATCTTTATTATCATTAAGAGTACGCTTAATAACTTACACTTCCACATCTTAATTACTTTATTATAAAAAGTGATATGGTAAACAAGTTTCAGTATCTATATTAATTTAAATATATAATGTTACTCTAACTTAGAATGTTTAAGAATATTTTTACTGTATTACTTCTGCGATATTATATCCCGCACAAGTCATATGAAATTGAGTCCCGGTTAAATCGACTGATGTTCTTATATTTTGTTAGCTTATGATCTGATTAACATGATATGTATGACATAATTTTATAAATGATTTATGCGGGGTACTTTGATTATATTTTATGAAACAAAAAATAAAAGTCTTCAGAGCAGACAAGAACAAAAACATACACGTACTCATTTTCAATGAAACAATGTTTTATAACATTAAATATACTTCTTATTTCTTAAATAATTATCACAATTTTTAAAAATAAAATGAAATAAGAACATCAATGTCGCATACTGTCAAATGGGATGAATCAAGATCACCCGAGGCGATCAAAACCGTCATTAAAGAATTTGCCAAAAGTTTTTTCACTCAAGTTGCTTTTTTGTGCGGTACTTACATATGTGGAACATACAGTTGTTTCTGTGCTTGATAATGCTATCTTTTCAAGAGCTTGATTATTTTTACTCGACCTCCTGTCTGCTTTTAGCGGATCTTCAGAAATTCGTTTCTTAGCACTGTTGGTACTTATAGTGCTTGATGTGCTCGGTGAAGAACTTGGTGTCTCGCTTTGCGCCATTGATAGCATAGTTGATTTCGATTTATTTTTAGCAAAGGTTGACGATATTGTACTTTGGCCTTGTATCGTTCTCCGATCACCAAGAATATTTTCCATATGATCGAAAAATTTAAATGTCATGGCACCAGTACCAGTTTTTTTACTGTTGTCAATGCATTCTTTATATTTTCGAATAAGTGTATTAAATTTCCATCTCACTTGGTCTGTGGAAAACTATAATTTCAAAATATAATCAAAATTAGCAAAGATGTACATATCGCTGAGTATCCTGTCACTTGCCATTGTGTCACCAGAGTATATTTTTCAAAATTACACATACATTTCGATATTTGTTTTGTATGTTAAATACAATATGTAATAATGCATTCTATATATGTACTTTTAGAAGTATGAAATAGATAAAACGGGTATAAAAAATTATGTGTAATTTAGAACAATTTATCCCAAGCAAGTGATAGAATTAAGGTCTGAGGGTGTACAAAGTATAATTTATATGTTATTACATTTTCATGTAAATGAAATGCTCAAAGACATCACATTTACATGAAAACGACTGGAAAGACATTTTTGCAACAATACCAAGTATAAAGATCAAGACGTTAATGTATATTTAATAGAGTCATAAAAAATTTTTTATAGGTATTTGGGGAAGCGAGGTATTAAAAGTATGTACCTTATAACCAAGCTCTGAAAGCTCATCAGCTATTGATGTTCATACTTTCCCTCTCTTAACAGGATGATCAAGATCTTCCTTTTTCGTTTCGTAACAGGTAATTAATGCTAGCGTGCTGTTATCTGTCCACATAGCAGCTGCAATGACAAAACAATTGACATATATGTCAGTGATCAGATCATATTTAGAAATCTGTGAAAAGTAAATTATTACTTATTACTTATGTCAGTTCCATAATTTGTCTCAATAACTTAGTATGCAGTAGTTTTTCTAATTATTTTGTCCATTTTTAATGTGCCACACTATTTGCGTAAAACAACCTCTAAATTTATGAAGTAAAGCTCTGAAGCAACCATGAAACAAATCATTCATAAATATAATAAATGAAATAGAAATAATTTACCAATCTTGTTAGACTTTTTAGTAGACTTTGGAGAAGTATGTTGAGGGATATACGGATCTTACTTTGTATCACCACCATCATCAAAGGTGTCAATACTATATTGATTGAATTGTTCGTCATTTAAAATGTCATCATCACTCAAACAATAAATGATGCCTTTACCCGAATAAATAGTTTTTCCTTCAAAGCAGATATGGTTAGATAATTCTTCATTATCAGACATCACTAATGAACATGCTGCACACATGAAACTCGAGTAATCAGTCTGTAAAAATAGTTCAAAATAAAATCATTATTAACATACACACATACACACATATAAAATATATAAAGGAAAGTTCCCGATTATGAGGTACCATATCGATTTTGCCGAATGTAAGGAAATCTATAGGCAGAATTTAAAAATGTAATACGTTATCTTGAAGAGAATTTAATAAGCTTTAGGTTGGTGAAATGAAAAATCTAATTTAAATATTACTTTTTCTGAAAATTAAAAAAATTTGAAAAAAGAGCTTTACGCAAGATCGAGAAAGTGTGCTCAGACGTATATGTTAATAACTATTGCGAATTTCGAAAAATAGTATTTGACTTTTCTTCTCGGTTTACTCCTATCTACCTGTACTTTTCGTCTGAGTCACTTTATTTCGGACACCCTGTATACGCTCGGTCATAGGTTATGTATATCTCATACGTTATGTGTATATGAATTTGTGTGTTTGAACGTCCCGCGCAATGTATGTGCTTGTGTGACGTCCTGACGTCCGCCTCACACCCATTTTTAATTTTTTTTTATTTGCAATATTAATTATTAATGTATAACCACTGATAGTTATTTTTGAGCGCCATTGATACTTACCATTTTTGCTTCACTACTTATTATTAACCACAGGCTTACGTACAGTAGTCTGTTATTAACATAACCAAGAATATTATTTACTTAGCAACCTAACCGACACATTTATTATATTAAAAGCTTTAGCTTGATACTAGTTTTAATATAAAAATATATGAAGTAATAATATTAACATATATAAAGGGAAAAGAAAATATTAAAAGCACAAAAACAGTATATATGTATAACTTAGTTATTATGCTTTATGATAGATTTATTTAATTAATATAGTCACGTATATATATATTATCTAAAACGTAAAAACACAAAAACATACATAAAATCAGTAAAATATATAAAAACAGTTTTATATGTTCAAGCAGTTAAATAAAATAATTTTGAAACATTTATCATTAATAATTTGATAGATTTATACTATAATATTACGAGATTGGTAATATTTAAGATTGTTTGAATTGTAATACCATGAAGGTTTTTGTAGGTGTAGCAAAACCATTGAGCTACTTAATATTGTTTATTATATAAAAAGTATTAATGTGAGTTGTAATAATTGAAAGAATTGGTTTGGAAATATATCTTATTATATGGTTATATAGCCATTGATAAGTATTACAAATTTGGCTTAATACATTTGGGTTCTTGACAGGATAAAATATTTAATTATTTTTTATAACAAAGAAACAAATGGATTTGAAATGGATTTTATTATACTATAGTAAAGTCCTTTGCAAGTAGGTAATTTTCGGTAAAACCAATAGGGTCGGTTATTATATAAAAACGGGAAAAATCAATTAGTTATTTAAGACAAGAGTAAAAATAATGCCAGCGGAATTGAGTTTTATTAAGTGACGGTGTAGCTTTGATAGTTATTATAATTTACGGAGACATTTGGTGTTGATTGTTGTACAAGGTTATAAGTTGTCATTAATAACAATTAAAAAGGTAAATTTTTGAATTAATTTTATTATACAATGAAATAGTTTTTGTGAGTGTAGTAAATTGTATTACCACATTTGAAATGATTTATCGTATAAAAAATTAAAGATTATTTTATTAACATAAAAGGAGAAACATTTTATAAGTAAAAGAATGTAGAATATTCGTCTACAATCTTAGTCAAAAAGAAGTACGTATTTAAAGTTACGAAATTGCAATAAAATTTTACTAAATTTTTTGGGTCTAAAATTTGAACCGTAAGGAAATAATTTGTTATAATTATATTGAAGCATCTAGGTCATAAGAGAAAACTAATAGGGACCTCAGATTTTGAAAATAATCATTTTTACGGAAGTGACCAACAACTTTTGGGAATCATCATTTTTAGCTAGGCTGATGGTACCTGTGATGAAATTTTTCTTATCGCACCACGGGATCATTGAGAAACCACAAAAATTGCAAAGTCACTATTTGTTAAACAAATCAGTGTTATTTTTCAATATTTATAGTGTAGAAAGTTTTAATGAAATATTAATAGTTTAGAAGTTACAAAGTTAAAAACAATTAAAGTGAAAATCAATTAGTGAACAATTTAATATAAAAGGAAATAAGTTGTTTAACCCAAAAATATTAAGAAAAGAATAAATCGTTAATTAATTATGAATAAAAGTATATTACACATGGTATTACATTCATAGTAAGGATTATTGAATTTATTTAATGGAATATTTTATGTTACTGAGCATTAATTTAAGTATATAATTATTACGCATTTAATCTGTTAATAATTAAGTATATTAACAACACCATATACGAACACACTTATATATGTGCATATAACCCATAAAAGAATTATTGGTTATTTAAGATTTTATGAATTAACTAAGACTAATATTGTATTGGAATAATAATTTTATACGGTTTAATTATAATATTAAACCCGGCACACCAATAGTTGCTTTATTACTAATTTTATAATAACCAAAGAATAGACGTGCAAGTACATACACGTGTATATCTATATATATAGGCATCCCTATAACTATAAGACAATTATTGGTTGAGTGAGATTTTATAAGTTTATTAGAATGGTATATTGAAATAATAATTTTAGATGATTTAATTACATTATTAAAGGCTCACGATACCAATAATTGATTTCACAATAATTAATAATGATTATTATTTCACTAAGTGCGTTATATTATTAAGTAGACGTATGCAAGGTCTTATAATAATTCATGCATAAGACTAGGAGCATATAAAATGCATATGTCAAGCGTTATAATTTTAAGAATTAAATTTGTGAGCATTACAGAATTATTTGAATATTAATTTGAATAAGACAGTGAACATAGCGTTAAGTAACAAAGGAATGAAGATTTAAATTCACGAAGGAATATTATTTCATGATGACTAATTGTAAAAGACGGTGACTTGTCGGCACCTGATTGAAATAATAATCCAAGACCGCTGTCTTAATCAAAGGTTGAATAGATATCTCGAGCAAGACATATCGGCAGGAAGTTGCAGCTGCCATTTGATTCGGAGAAACTCCGGTTGATTAAAAAGCATAACAAATGAGCGATAATTCTGTACTGAGAACTTCATGTTGAACTTACGCGTCAAAATACGTTTATCTTTTGTAAGCGTTGAGCTCACCGTTGAGTTCATCGTCCCCACTAGACGCACCGTGAGACCAATCCCACCACTTAAGTTTTCGATCCCACCATAAGAAGCTTCGAAAACGAAGAACCAATGAGTTAAGTGGGCAGAGCCTCCCTACTATTTTAGTTTTTGCTTTAACCGTAGCGTCCCCACTTATTGTAATCCCTTCTCGAGCTACAGGGACCCTGTCCCCACGCATCATAATTTTCGAGTATATAACGTGATGCAGCAGCCAGAGAATCACCTTTGTACTTAACACTTTTAATTATAATTACTAACTTACTATTGGAGTCGCTAGCTAGCGTAAATTCGCTAACTAAGCGTAAAATATAACGTAGAGCCAGTGAAGTTTGAGTTATTACCAAAGTCTGATTGACTTATTCTTTTGCTGCTACATCATCAAGTGCTTCCTGACCTGAGGGTTAGATTTGTGCGAACGCTTGTGAGTAGATTTATTTAATTATTTTATACTCGCTGCTCTTATGGAACGTTATACTTGTACTCCATATACATACTACACATTTTGACAGATTTATAAAGTTTCAATACATTATTATATTTACAGTTACTTAATATTTTCGAATTATAATTAGTTGTGAAACAATTACTGGCCTGAGGGTTCAGATTTATATGACATTTGCGAATAAAATTATTTCAAGTAACACATATATTCATATTGTAACCAACTTCTATATTACACTTGAATTTAGTAATAAACTTTTGATTAATTTAATTGTTCATTAAATATACCCTTCAATTATTATTGTTTAATCATTGAGAATAATGTTAGTGGTACAACAGTTGCAATTAACCATAATTTAACTTTAACTTTTGTTCAGAATCGCTCGCCAGCGTAAATTCGCAGCGAAGCGTCATCCTATATTGAATATATAGTGCATGAATGCATTAATTATATCAATTTATTTGTGCGAGGCATACCCATTTATTTCAATTATATTTAAAGCGTTAAATCGCTTTTTCCCTTTTGAATACCATTAACAGCGACTTCATTCGCTGTGAGTTATCCTTTGAAAACAGTCGAGAGCGAACATTCGCTTCCATACCTGTCATATACCACGGCGTGTATAGCCGCCATTTTCTCATCCTTTAGCTCGGTATACGAACATATATGCCTCATTACACAATTAAGTCGTAATTAATATTTAAGTGAATTAAAATCAAATCATACCATTATTTGAAGGATAATTCGATTATAAACATTAATTAACATTTGCATTACAAGTTTATTACATTTGTGTACTTAAATCAAGTGAGCATGGTAAAAAGTTCGACTCACACTAGTGACAATAGTAGACTTACGCTAGTGACAATTACGATATGAAATACCTAGTGACAATTACGATAGTGACAATTACGCTAGTGACAATATTAAGGAATTGCTGACTTACCATAAGGCAGTGCACGGTGAATTAATAATTTAATTTGGTTACAGTATATCACTAACAAGATTTAAGTTTAATTACATATATTAAGCACGAAATAATTATTCGACAATTCTATGTATACTCTTATATGTGACGTCCTGACGTCCACCTCACACCCATTTTTAATTTTTTTTATTTACAATATTAATTATTAATGTATAACCGCTGATAGTTATTTTTGAGTGTTATTGATACTTACCATTTTTGCTTCACTACTTATTATTAACCACAGGCTTACGTACAGTAGTCTGTTATTGACCTAACCAAGAATATTATTTACTTAGCAACCTAACCGACACATATATTATGTTAAAAGCTTTAGCTTGATACTAGTTTTAATATAAAAATATATGAAGTAATTATATTAACATATATAAAGGGAAAAGAAAATATTAAAAGGACAAAAACAATATATATGTATAACTTAGTTATTATGCTTTATGATAGATTTATTTAATTAATTTAGTCACGTATATATATATATATATATATATATTTTCTGAAACATAAAACACAAAAACATACATAAAATCAGTAAAATATATAAAAACAGTTTTACATACTCTAGCAGTTAAATAAAATAATTTTGAAACATTTATCATTAATAATTTGATAGATTTATAATATAATATTACGAGATTGGTAATATTTAAGATCGTTTGAACTGTAATACCATGAAGGTTTTTATAGGTGTAGCAAAACCATTGAGCTACTTAATATTGTTTATTATATAAAAAGTATTAATGTTAGTTGTAATAATTGAAAGAATTATTTAAAAATATATCTTATTATATGGTTATATAGCCATTGATAAGTATTACAAATTTGGCTTAATACATTTGGGTTCTTGACAGGATAAAATATTTAATTATTTTTATAACAAAGAAACAAATGGATTTGAAATGGATTTTATTATACTATAGTAAAGTCCTTTGCAAGTAGGTAATTTTCGTTAAAACCAATAGGGTCGGTTATTATATAAAAACGGGAAAAATCAATTAGTTATTTAAGACAAGAGTAAAAATAATGCCGGCGGAATTGAGTTTTATTAAGTGACGGTGTAGCTTTGATAGTTATTATAATTTACGGAGACATTTGGTGTTGATTGTTGTACAAGGTCATAAGTTGTTATTAATAACAATTAAAGGAGTAAATTTTGGAATTAATTTTATTATACAATGAAATAGTTTTGTGAGTGTAGTAAATTGTATTACCACATTTGAAGTGATTTATCGTATAGAAAAATTAATATTATTTTTATAACATAAAAGGAGAAACATTTTATAAGTAAAAGAATGTAGAATATTTGTCTACAATCTTAGTCAAAAGAAGTACGTATTTAAATTTGCGAAATTGCAATAAAATTTTACTAAATTTTTTGGGTCTAAAATTTGAACCGTAAGGAAATAATTTGTTATAATTATATTGAAGCATCTAGGTCATAAGAGGAAACTAATAGGGACCTCAGATTTTGAAAATAATCATTTTTACGGAAGTGACCAACAACTTTTGGGAATCATCATTTTTAGCTAGGCTGATGGTACCTGTGATGAAATTTTTCTTATCGCACCACGGGATCATTGAGAAACCACAAAATTGCAAAGTCACTATTTGTTAAACAAATCAGCGTTATTTTTCAATATTTATAGTGTAGAAAGTTTTAATGAAATATTAATAGTTTAGAAGTTACAAAGTTAAAAACAATTAAAGTGAAAATCAATTAGTGAACAATTTAATATAAAAGGAAATAAGTTGTTTAACCCAAAAATATTAAGAAAAGAATAAATCGTTAATTAATTATGAATAAAAGTATATTACACATGGTATTACATTCATAGTAAGGATTATTGAATTTATTTAATGGAATATTTTATGTTACTGAGCATTAATTTAAGTATATAATTATTACGCATTTAATCTGTTAATAATTAAGTATATTAACAACACCATATACGAACACACTTATATATGTGCATATAACCCATAAAAGAATTATTGGTTATTTAAGATTTTATGAATTAATTAAGACTAATATTGTATTGGAATAATAATTTTATACGGTTTAATTATAATATTAAACCCGGCACACCAATAGTTGCTTTATTACTAATTTTATAATAACCAAAGAATAGACGTGCAAGTACATACACGTGTATATCTATATATATAGGCATCCCTATATATATAAGACAATTATTGGTTGAGTGAGATTTTATAAGTTTATTAGAATGGAATCTTGAAATAATAATTTTAGATGATTTAATTACATTATTAAAGGCTCATGATACCAATAATTGATTTTACAATAATTTATAATGATTATTATTTCACTGAGTGCGTTATATTATTAAGTAGACGTATGCAGGGTCTTATAATAATTCATGCATAAGACTACGAGCATATAAAATGCATATGTCAAGCGTTATAATTTTAAGAATTAAATTTGTGAGCATTACAGAATTATTTGAATATTAATTTGAATAAGACAGTGAACACAGCGTTAAGTAACAAAGGAATAAAGATTTAAATTCACGAAGGAATATTATTTCATGATGACTAATTGTAAAAGACGGTGACTTGTCGGCACCTGATTGAAATAATAATCCAAGACCGCTGTCTTAATCAAAGGTTGAATAGATATCTCGAGCAAGACATATCGGCAGGAAGTTGCAGCTGCCATTTGATTCGGAGAAACTCCGGTTGATTAAAAAGCATAACAGATGAGCGATAATTCTGTACTGCGAATTTCATGTTGAACTTACGCGTCAAAATACGTTTATCTTTTGTAAGCGTTGAGCTCACCGTTGAGCTCATCGTCCCCACTAGACGCACCGTGAGACCAATCCCACCACTTAAGTTTTCGATCCCACCATAAGAATCTTCGAAAACGAAGAACCAATGAGTTAAGTGGGCAGAGCCTCCCTACTATTTTAGTTTTTGCTTTAACCGTAGCGTCCCCACTTATTGTAATCCCTTCTCGAGCTACAGGGACCCTGTCCCCACGCATCATAATTTTGAGTATATAACGTGATGCAGCAGCCAGAGAATAGACTCACACTTTTTACACACACCTTTTACACTTTGACGACCTTTAGACTACACTTACTTTTAATTAATTATTGGAGTCGCTAGCTAGCGTAAATTCGCTAACTAAGCGTAAAATATAACGTAGAGCCAGTGAAGTTTGAGTTATTACCAAAGTCTGATTGACTTATTCTTTTGCTGCTACATCATCAAGTGCTTCCTGACCTGAGGGTTAGATTTGTGCGAACGCTTGTGAGTAGATTTATTTAATTATTTTATACTCGCTGCTCTTATGGAACGTTATACTTGTACTCCATATACATACTACACATTTTGACAGATTTATAAAGTTTCAATACATTATTACACTTACAGTTACTTAATATTTTCGATTTATAATTAGTTGTGAAACAATTACTGGCCTGAGGGTTCAGATTTATATGACATTTGCGAATAAAATTATTTCAAGTAACACATATATTCATATTGTAACCAACTTCTATATTACACTTGAATTTAGTAATAAACTTTTGATTAATTTAATTGTTCATTAAATATACCCTTCAATTATTATTGTTTAATCATTGAGAATAATGTTAGTGGTACAACAGTTGCAATTAACCATAATTTAACTTTAACTTTTGTTCAGAATCGCTCGCCAGCGTAAATTCGCAGCGAAGCGTCATCCTATATTGAATATATAGTGCATGAATGCATTAATTATATCAATTTATTTGTGCGAGGCATACCCATTTATTTCAATTATATTAAAAGCGTTAATCGCTTTTTCCTTTGAATACCATTAACAGCGACTTCATTCGCTGTGAGTTATCCTTTGAAAACAGTCGAGAGCGAACATTCGCTTCCATACCTGTCATATACCACGGCGTGTATAGCCGCCATTTTCTCATCCTTTAGCTCGGTATACGAACATATATGCCTCATTACACAATTAAGTCGTATTTAATATTTAAGTGAATTAAAATCAAATCATACCATTATTTGAAGGATAATTCGATTATAAACATTAATTTAACATTTGCATTACAAGTTTATTACATTTGTGTACTTAAATCAAGTGAGCATGGTAAAAAGTTCGACTCACACTAGTGACAATAGTACGACTTACGCTAGTGACAATTACGATAGTGACAATTACGCTAGTGACAATATTAAGGAATTGCTGACTTACCATAAGGCAGTGCACGGTGAATTAATAACTTTAATTGTGGTTACAGTATATCACTAACAAGATTTAAGTTTAATAACTCACTCTAGTGACAATAGTACGACTTACGCTAGTGACAATTACGCTAGTGACAATTACGCTAGTGACAATATTAAGGAATTGCTGACTTACCATAAGGCAGTGCACGGTGAATTAATAATTTTAATCTTGGTTACAGTATATCACTAACAAGATTTAAGTTTAATAAATTACATAATTTTCGTTTATTGTATTGTTAAGCACGAACATAGATTCATTCGTCTGACCAATTCCTTATGTATACTACGTCTGACCAAATCATTATATATTCTACCTGATACATTCAATTTAGTCACAGGAGGTATATTTTATTTAATTACCAAATAAAGCATTACGAAATTATGAATAACAGTTAATAACGAATTAGAATCTATATTAATTTGTTTTAAATCATTATTTTATTCTTCAACTCCATCACCGTGTATGAGCATAAAAGTGCTCGTCTCCTTACTTTGTGTTACATTCCACTTAAAGAAAGGCATAGTAACCTGCCTACTTTTCTTTTGAGATATTTTATTTTATCAATCCTTTGCATATGAGCATTATTATTGCTCATCCTTTTCATTTTTCCATTAGTAAGAGCGAAGCGACGCCCTTATTTCCATATTATACCACTGTCATACACTACACAGCGACATTACGCTGTGATTTTCTTTTCAATATTTTCCTATTCTTATACCATAATTTTGTTGAAGAAATAAGAGAGATAATAATTTAAATTCAGTTTTCATATATTAGATAATAGAGAGATATCAAGTTACAATCAATATTGATTACAATATTTTCCTTTTGACAATCACAATTTCATCACCGTAAGAGTTAATCGCAAGCTCTCTCCATTCCCGGGTAAAGTCGGTGTATGCAGATTGACCCATAATCAAAAGAGAGCACCTGAAATCAAATCACCTGAGGGATAGATTTGGGACAGGTACCTGATCGTCTACATTCTCACTTCCCCGGACGTGACACTACATCTCTTACAATTATTATTTTAATAAATATTTCTTAACATGTACTATTTACAAGTTATTTAGATTTATCATTTCAATTGCAACGCTTTGTACATATGCTTTGATTAATACATAAAACATGTTGAATACTATTTGTATATATTTCAGAAGCTGTTGGTATGTCATATAAAGAAATAACAGAAATCGAATTTGCTGAATATGCCTCTAAATGGCACAAGCTACTGTAAGAATTGTAAGGCAAAAGAAAGAAGAAAAGCTTTTAGATTAACATTTAATATCAATGACTATTATACGCGCAACGAAAGAGAAAGTAATTTTTATTTTTGTTTTATACATATAGTTTATTTATTAATAACAATGACTATTGTACGCGCAACCAAAGAGAAATTAATTGTTATTTTTGTTTTATACAATACGTATAGTTGATTAACCCCTTCGGCGGCATTGACGCCATATGGAGCGAAAAATGTATGTGTCCATGTCGGCATTGACGCCATATGGCGTCCTTGTATTTTTTTCGATTGATTGGGCCGATCTTCATAAAACTTAGTACCCAAAAGCTTTTTGGGTTGCTGAATACGAATCCATAGTTAAAATTTCAAAATTCTTAATAACGGATCCAATATGGCGATCAAATATAATCATAAAATCAAAATTTGTTCGGAATGTTATTAAATCTGATATCTAAGGGTTTTTGGGACTGATGAATACGAACCTCAGATCACAATTCCAAAATTCAAAATGGCGGACCCAATATTGCGGTCAAAAAAGCAAAATCTATCTGAGTGTTATGAAAACTGGTATCCAAGAATTTTTTCAGTCGTTGAATTTGAGATACAAAATTGCAAAATTCAAAATGTCGAACCCAATGAAATGACACAAAATAAATAAAAACTTGTTTCATTAAGTTTTTGGATGCATCTTTCCAAAGATAGTTTGGGTTCCCAATTCTAAGATACAAATACTTGTCAGTTTTTCAATTGTTCTTAGATAGATTTGGTGTTTTGACCACCATATTGGATCCGCCATTTTGAATTATGAAATTTTGTATCAAATTCGTATTCAGTGGCTCAAAAACCCTTTAGATACCAGTTTTCATAACAAATAGATAGATTTTGGTTTTTTGACCGCCATATTGGATCGGCCATTTTGAATTATGAAATTTTGTACCTCAAATTCATATTTCGCGAGCCAAAAAATCCCTAAATACAAGGTGTCTTTAAGATCCGATTACTTTTTTTTGGGTGCCACCAGGGGCACAAACAGTGATATTCTGTTTGCCGCTGAAGGGGTTAATAGCAATGACTATTGTACGCGCAACCAAAGAGAAATTAATTATTTTGTTTTATATATATATATATATACGTATAGTTTATTAATAACAATGTCGTCAATTGTACGCGCAAATAACGATCTTTCTATGTATTACATTTATGCATATTATTTTATACGTCTTATTAGAAATAAATAAATATGTATTATAATTCAAACTATTTTATTTTTAGTTAAAATGCAGAATAATTTTTAATATGTATTTACACCATAATTTAGTATAACTTTAAATCATGCAATTATATCGTTATAAAACTTTGGATCCATGCGTTTTGCAGTGTAATTTTGTATATTGAGATTATTATGAAATATACACACACGTGCCAGTGTGTGTGTGTTTGTGTGTGTAGGCATAATAATCTTAACATATAAAAGCATATAAAATTAAACCATTTTAAAACGCATGGATCCAAAGTTTTACAACGGTATAATTTTATGATTTAAAGTTATACTAAACAAACATTGTAATAATGTGTATATATATATGTGTGTATGTATATATACATACATACATACATACATATACAGGGTGTTTCAGAGCGACCGTATCAGGCTTTCTTCGAACAATATGCATTTTCATGAAAAATGTTTTATACAAAAGTTGTAGGGTTTTAAGTGGCGCATTACGTAGTAGTATTGGTATAACCTTGAATGGCATTGTTAAAGATACATGAAGGTCACCTTCAATTTCTTTAATGGAACCCCCCTTTTTTATTGCATATTCTGATTTCCCGTCGAAAAGTAAGTAACTTTTGTTCGAAACATTGTTTTTAAAAACGCCCTCCTTATCCAGAACACTTAGGTTCAATCTTTGGCGGACCAATGATAATAACTCGCTTTATAACAGACACTGAAGTTGTTTGTTAGTATTTTCCTGTTTACCGTCAGCATTAGCATTACGTAGTAGTATTGGTATGAATGACCTTGAATGACGTTGTTACAGTTACGTGAAGGTCACCTTCACTTTCTTAAATGAAAATCCTAATTTTTCATTGCATATTCTTGTAGCTGACCTTGAGAGCTTTACAAAACATTATAATAAAATATTTCTTTGTTAAATACTTTTCTAGTTATGAGGCCTGAAAGTTACAGTACCGCCGGCATTAGCATTACCCAAGGTGTACCGCGTGGAGGTTGCACGGTCAGATTTACACCTCGTGTGTGCGTGTATGTGTATGCGTGCGTGCGTGCATGTGCGTGCGTGCGTGCGTGCGTGTGTGTGTGTACGCGTGTGCTTTAGTTGAAGAAGTGTTCAAATTGATCTCCGTCTGTTGCTTGACAATGGCCTAGCCGTAGATAAAAATTATTTAAAACACACACACACACACGCACAGCAGAGAGGGTTTGGAGTCATTAAATACTACGGGAGTGACGAACCGTGGGGTCCTTATCTCTGCTGTGTGCCCCCCAACACACGCGCGCGCGAGGTGTGAATCCGACCGTGTAACTTCCACGCGGTACACCTTGGGTAATGCTAATGCCGGCGGTACTGTAACTTTCAGGCCTCATAACTAGAAAAGTATTTAACAAAGAAATATTTTATTATAATGTTTTGTAAAGCTCTCAAGGTCAGCTACAAGAATATGCAATGAAAAATTAGGATTTTCATTTAAGAAAGTGAAAGTGACCTTCACGTAACTGTAACAACGTCATTCAAGGTCATTCATACCAATACTACTACGTAATGCTAATGCTGACGGTAAACAGGAAAATACTAACAAACAACTTCAGTGTCTGTTATAAAGCGAGTTATTATCATTGGTCCGCCAAAGATTGAACCTAAGTGTTCTGGATAAGGAGGGCGTTTTTAAAAACAATGTTTCGAACAAAAGTTACTTACTTTTCGACGGGAAATCAGAATATGCAATAAAAAAGGGGGATTCCATTTAAGAAATTGAAGGTGACCTTCATGTATCTTTAACAATGCCATTCAAGGTTATACCAATACTACTACGTAATGCGCCACTTAAAACCCTACAACTTTTGTATAAAACATTTTTCATGAAAATGCATATTGTTCGAAGAAAGCCTGATACGGTCGCTCTGAAACACCCTATATACAGGGTGATTCAGAATAACCACTTGTCCTTAAAGGAGCATATTCCTAATGGTATTCTGAGACGATTTTTCCTTTGGCAAAAGTTTGTTCGAAGCTTAGGTTTTAAGTTATAAGGAGAAATAGTTAGCGTATGACGGGTCGCGTAGAGAAGATGAGCAGGGATGGCGCAACGTACTGTTAGACGCGGGTGCTTACGTGAGGCGCCCGCTGCGATCAGCTGATGCACGCATACGTAGGACCTGTATACAATGAAATTCACACAACACACACACACACACACACACACACACACCACACACTTAAATATTAATCTTAGGTTAAAAGTAGCATATTTAAAATACGTGTGAGAGAGGGAGAGGAAGAGGAAGAGGAAGAGGGGGGAGAGACAGAGAGAGATAGAGAGAGAACATGTTCCACATGTTTAAACGTGTACACGCACGTACCATCGTATGTAGCGATCAGCTGTTGTTCCCACAATGAGAAAGATCCATCCAGTAATTAAGGTCCAGTAATTAAGTAGAAGTGTTTCTTCTTTTCTTCTTCATTGTTTGACGTTCAACACACTGACACATTCTATTCACTCACTTGATCGATAGAACGAAGAATGTATTAACGAATCGATCAGTTAATCACTATAAATCACTATCGATTACTACTAATCATTCGGCGCGTAACAATTATTTGAAGAAAGAAACACGTGTTTTCGCGACGAACACACAACACATGTTTACGCGATGATAGTGAGCAGTCGACTGATTTTATTGTTTATTGTGTGGTAACACTGTTGAATGCGTAATTGGTTGAAAAGACGTGTTTCTTTCTTCAAATAATTGTCACGCGCCGAATGATTAGTAGTGATCGATAGTGATTTATAGTGTTTAACTGATCGATTCGTTAATACATTCCTCGTTCTATCGATCAAGTGAGTGAATAGAATGTGTCAGTGTGTTGAACGTCAAACAATGAAGAAGAAAAGAAGAAACACTTCTACTTAATTACTGGACCTTAATTACTGGATGGATCTTTCTCATTGTGGGAACAACAGCTGATCGCTACATACGATGGTACGTGCGTGTACACGTTTAAACATGTGGAACATGTTCTCTCTCTATCTCTCTCTGTCTCCCCCCCCTCTTCCTCTTCCTCTTCCTCTCCCTCTCTCACACGTATTTTAAATATGCTACTTTTAACCTAAGATTAATATTTAAGTGTGTGGTGTGTGTGTGTGTGTGTTGTGTGAATTTCATTGTATACAGGTCCTACGTATGCGTGCATCAGCTGATCGCAGCGGGCGCCTCACGTAAGCACCCTCGTCTAACAGTACGTTGCGCCATCCCTGCTCATCTTCTCTACGCGACCCGTCATACGCTAACTATTTCTCCTTATAACTTAAAAACTAAGCTTCGGACAAACTTTTGCCAAAGGAAAAGTCGTCTCAGAATACCATTAGGAACATGCTCCTTTAAGGACAAGTGGTTATTCTGAATCACCCTGTATACACAATGTACAGGGTGTATCTGAATGGTCTGTACAAACTTTGGGAATAAATTCCAGGGACCTAAACAAACAGAAAATGCCCTATTAACATAGGGTCGGAAACGCTTAATTCTGGAGTTATGACGATTCGAAATTTTACTACAATGGCTGGAAAAACTATTACGTCAAATCGCAAAGGAGTTACAAACTATGTTTACTTATTTCCTCGGTTTTGCCACTGACATATCAGGACAGTACATTTGCTAGAACAAATATTCGAAATGGCCCTCGTTAGATTCCAAGCAAGCCTGCGCACGTCGCCGCATTGACTGGCGAACCCGTTGGAAAATACCTGGTGTGTTATGGATGATGTCGTAGCCGTTCACGATCCGCTGGCGAAGAGTTGCAACATCCGGTACTGGGGTAGAATAAACAAGTGTTTTCAAATACCCCCAGAAGAAGAAATCCAAGGGATTCATATCAGGCGAGCGTGCTGGCCACGGTATTAGTCCTCCCCGACCTATCCATCGATCAGGATAGGTGGTATTTAGGAGTTCTCTAGTAGCTCGGCTGAAATGTGATGGTGCACCGTCATGCATGTACCACATTCTTTGTCGTACAGGCAATAGCACAACCTCTAGGAGCCCTGGAAGTTGGTTTTCTAAGAAGTCGCGATAAGCTTCGCCATTTAGTCTTGCTGGTAGAAAATACGGCCCAATCAAGTGATCGCCGATAATTCCTGCCCAAACATTCAGGCTGAATTGCTGCTGATACCGAGATTGCACAATACTCTCTCCCTTCTCCACCTCCTCCAGCAACAGCCTGTTTCTAGTATTTTAGTTGATTGAAAGTATCCTGCGTATGCAAATCTCGTTTGTAGGCCTACTTTAAAAACATGAATGCGTATTCATTTGAAGAACTGGCGAATATCCATCTGGTGTATGGCCATGCCGGTGGAAATGGACGGTTAGCCATTCGAATGTACCGAGAAACTTTTCCAGGCCGCCGAACTCCAAACCACCAAACGTTCGCAGCAGTTGATCGGCGATTACGGGAAACTGGGCAATTCAGGCCAGTAACAGCCAACTATGGTGTTTCAAGAATTGTTCGAACACCTGATGTTGAGGAGAGAATCCTAGATCGAGTTAACGACAATCCCAGCAGCAATACAAGAAAAATTGCGTCCATGGAACATGTATCTCATATGACCGTATGGAGGGTTATGCATGAGCAACTACTGCATCCGTATCATTTGCAGAGAGTCCAGAGACTCTCGCCAGCAGATTTTCCAGCAAGATTGGTGTTTTCTCAATGGTTCTTAGAGCAGTGTATGGATCCGGATTTTGATTCTTCTTTGCTTTTTACGGATGAAGCTGGTTTTAACAGGAATGGAATAATTAATTTTCATAACAATCACCTCTGGGCAGAAGAAAATCCTCACGGTATTGTGCAATCTCGGCATCAGCAACAATTCAGCCTGAATGTTTGGGTAGGAATTATCGGTGATCACTTGATTGGGCCGTATTTTCTACCAGCAAGACTAAATGGCGAAGCTTATCGCGACTTCTTAGAAAACCAACTTCCAGGGCTTCTAGAGGATGTTCTATTTGCCTGTACGACAAAGAATGTGGTACATGCATGACGGTGCACCATCACATTTCAGCCGAGCCACTAGAGAACTTCTAAATATCACCTATCCTGATCGATGGATAGGTCGGGGAGGACCAATACCGTGGCCAGCACGCTCGCCTGACATGAATCCATTGGATTTCTTCTTCTGGGGATATTTGAAAACACTTGTTTATTCTAACCCAGTACAGGATGTTGCACCACTTCGCCAGCGGATCGTGAACGGCTGCGACCTCATCCGTAACACACCAGGTATTTTCCAACGGGTTCGCCAGTTAATGCGGCGACGTGCGCATGCTTGCTTGGAATCTAACGGGGGCCATTTCGAATATTTGTTCTAGCAAATGTACTGTCCTGATAAGTCCGTGGCAAAACCGAGGAAATAAGTAAACATAGTTTGTAACTCCTTTGCGATTTAACGTAATAGTTTTTCCAGCCATTGTAGTAAAACTTCGAATCGTCATAACTTCAGAATTAAGCGTTTCCGACCCTATGTTAATAGGGCATTTTCTGTTTGTTTAGGTCCCTGGAATTTATTCCCAAAGTTTGTACAGACCATTCAGTTACACCCTGTATATTGCACAAACATTTTATTTATTGCATATGCAATAATTGCAGACATTGCAATGTAACATTGCAATAATTGCATATATATTATATTGCAATGTTGCTGCAATGTTATATTGCAATATTTCTGCAAGCGGACATTTTATTGTTGCTGCAATGTCATAGCAACCTTGCAGCAATATTTCGCAATGTTTCTGCAATGTTGCAATATTGCAGGAAAATATTACTGCAATGTTGCTGCAATATTTTTGTGCTGTATGGGTGATTTAATTTTCATAATGTTTTTTATGATATATACATTGCTATCTCTTAAAAGACAACAATTGTCACGTTTATTTATTCCGTATGTTTAATGAATACACGTTTCATGCAAATTATTTACAATAGGGCCATCTCTATGAGTTATGGATGCACGAATAGTATTTGAATATTTCGTTTCTTCAAGTGTGGTATAGGCATCTTGTTCATGTAAACGTTTTCATAAGTTGTTGAAAATGTTGGTGAGGTTTCCGAATAAGACTACGAAATTGTGGCATGTAATTTTCAAAATCGAATGCTGAAAATGAATGCAAAGGTCCTAAAGTTTTTACATCAGTGCTTAAATGAAGAAGACCATGAACATTATATAAAAGAAATTCTGATCCATATATATCTTGGCATAAAATGACAAACTTTTGGAGTGCTACTTGAGCAAATGAAATATGATCATCTGTAGAACTTTCTGACAAAAGTATTCGAATAGCACAACTTAATAACAAAAAATGTACATAAACATTTTGCCTATACCGGACATTATTACAGAACCAGTATATAAAAGAAACATACGACACTCTGTTGGTTTAAAAGTTTTATACTGTATATCTTTTGCATTAGATAATCTTCCAGATAATATATTAATTTGCCTACCAGATAATTTTGATATCGCATAACTTCCTTCTAACAAAGCAGTAATAATCATTTTGTCACTCCAAGTAAAACTGTGCATATAAGTGTAAGTGCATATATTCGAAAAGCACTTGTGGATACTAATCCTATTGGAAGAGCAGACAGCGGACTTTCACCTCTGTGATGTTCTTCAGCTAAACACATTTTATATTCTTCATCTCTTCTTGTTCGTTATTAATACCAGGAAATGTCATTGTTCTCGGTAATCAAATTCCTTTTACTTTACATTTAGAACAAGCATTTAAACTCATTTGTCCTTGGCAAGGTCCGTAGATGAACAAAAGACAATAGAGAAGGTCTTCGCATGGGCGCCATTTTGGATCCACGAAGTGAGACAAATATATATTGTTTCTCACTCTAACTTACTGCACCAATACATTTAAGTCCACCACTACATTTATGCAAACAACATCTGTACGATAGTGGCCGCCATATTGGGGCCAATGTTATGAAGAGAGTGCGAAGACCTTCTCTATACCATCTCCCCTTCATCTACGGACTTTGGTCCTTGGTGGTTCAAAATAAAGGAACGAGCTGGAGCATTGCAATAAAACTTCTAATTCTAACAGAAATTATCTGGTTTTTAATATTTATACCTCTATTTTGTATGATATAAATTTTACAATTGACAATATCTTCAGAATTTTGTTTTATACTTTCTGTACGTATTGTGAAACTGTTACATGCAATTTTATCATCATCTCTATAATCACAAGTTAAATTATGATTCATATTTATATATGTATTTATTAATGCTTCCCTCAGGATTGCATGTCTTCCAGGGTACATCACGGACCCTGCTCCGCTTACATATATTCTCACTATTCACATCTACTCTTTCACCCTTCCCCTTTTTATTCACAATACATTACTCTACTATCCCTGGCCTTTTTACGACCTCACAATATCTCTAACCTATCTCCCTCCCCCTTGTCCTTCCCCTTCTTCCTTTCCTCATGTCTCTCCTCTGTCTTCTTTCCTCCTTCTTTCCTTCCTTGCTTCCATCTACTCTCCTCCTTTTCGTCTTCCTCCTTGCTTCCCTTTCTTCTCCTTTCCTTCCCCTTTCTCTCCTCCTTTTCCTGTAACACAAACTCATTATATCTTTTCTCTATTCTCTCCCTTCATTCCTTCCCCTCTCCCTTCTCTTTCTTCTTCTTTCCTCTCCCTTTCCCAACCTCTTCTTTACCACATCCTGCTCCTCCATATCCCATACCCATTCCTCCCCCTCTATCATTATCCTCCTGTTCTCCACCTTTACCTAACCTAACCTAACCTTCTTTCCCCCTAGCTCTCTCTATCTTCGCTCTCTCCATCAACCTCCACCTTATCTTTCTCTCTTCCATCGTTAAATCTTCATCTATTCCTACACCCCATCTTCTCCATGCTTCCTCTCCTTTCTCCATCAGATCTTTCTTATCCCCCCTCTTCTTCATCTCGACTATCAATGTTCACTTTCCTCCTTCCCCCCTCCTCTCTTCTATCACCCCTATCCCTGCCTCTCTCCCTAACAACTCCTCTATCATTTCCTCCACTACCATCTTCCTTTCTCTCGTGTACTCTCCCTCTATTCCCCTCCATAATACTTTGTTTTCCCTCCTCTCCCTTCTCTCTTTCCTCTTTTTTCCTCCTCTCCCTTTCCCCCTGCTCCCTATCCTCACTCCTTTTCTTCTCTCTCTCCTCTAACCTCTTTCCTATCTCCTCTCTCTCTCTTCTCTCCTCCTCACTCTTTTCTACCTCCTTCCACCACTCTTCCTCCTCACCACCCACTGCTTCTCCTTTCTCTATCACCTTCTCCCCCTCTTCTTTCTCTTCCCAACATTCCACTCCACTCTCCTTTACCCCTTCTCCTATTTTCCCCTCCTCTTCCATCTTTTCCATCTCTTCACTTTTCTTCTCCATCTCCCTCCTCCACATCTCCTCTTCTCTTCTTCTTCTTTCTTCTTTCTCTTCTTCATCCCTCCCTTCTGCTTCTCCTTCCTTTACTTCCTCCTCTCTTTTCTGACTCATCTCCGCCTCACCACTCCTCCTTTCTTCCTTTCTCCTCACTTCCGTCCTGCTTCCTTCCGCTTCTTTTAACCTCTCTTCTTTATCCGTCTCCTTCTCTCCTTTCCCCCCTTCCTTCCTTCCTTCCAGCATCACCATCATTTTCTCCATCATCCCCATCATCCTATCCATCATCTCTTTAACCTCTTCTCTGAACTTCTCTTCTCCTTCCATTCTCGTTCCTCTGTCACACCTTTCCACTACCTTTTCTACATATGCTTCTTCGGCCACTTGCCTACCATTGATCCGCCTTCACTTTCCAACCTCGATCCTAACCTCCTGCCGTCCTCTTCCGGGATCTGTTCCTACTACATCCGTCTTCCTCCATTGATCACTCCTTCGATTTCTAGTCTCGATCCTCTGTTCCTGTCGCCCTCTTCCGAGCTCTGCCCCTATCTCCTCCTTCCTGTTTTACCTACTATCCTTCCTTGCGCTCTTCCTTCTTACGTAATCATTTCCATTCTCCTAACCTTTCTTTCTTCTGCAATCCTAATACTCTTCCACTCTTACTCCTCTTCTCCTTCTCTCTTACTTCTCTTCCATGCCTCTTATCTCCTCTACTCTTTCTTTCATTTCTCTCCACTCCTTCTATATCCATCACTTTATCTTCCCGATCTCTCCTTTCTTTCGTCGCACAGCCTGACCCCTCTCATTTCCTTCCGATTTTTCTCTTCTCCTCCTCCATTATTTTCCTCTCCTCCATATCTCCTACTCCTCCACCCTTTCTCCTTTTCTTCTTCTCCTATCACCTTATCTCTCCTATTTCTCCTTTTCTTTTGTAGCACTATTCCACACATCCCACCTTATTCTCCGCCATCGCTAGGCCTCCGATTCATATTTATATCTTGATTTTTATTTTTATCTAAATACAATTCATTTCTGTCCAGTGGCATTTGTTATACTGTTACTTTCATTTTCGACATCGATTTCAGAATTTTCCATATCAAAATTCTTGTTATGCTTCAGACGCATTAATGTGGTATTCCATGCACAAAATTATATAAGTGCATGTCAGTATATATTTTTTTTAATATACGTTGTAGACATGAAATATAAAATATAAAAATGATATATATGTTAGTACAAGATAAAGACTCGTCACACCACACGCAACCGATTCTCCGTTCTCGCACGGTCTTACTCTCACGGGGTCTCTCGCTAGACTCTTCACTCATCGATTCTGCCGTTCGGTTCTGCAACTCTTTCTTTGTCATCTTATAACATCCGCATCGCTCGATTAGATAAAACGCTTTTTGGAATTCACTCTCTCTCTCACTCCTTCACTCGCAGTCTCATCTTACAATTACTCACTGCGACGCTATGCGTTCGCGGCTTACGTCATGACGCATCGCTCTCTGGTGCTTCGCCGACTTACTTATACTCGATATACATATGGTAGCCCTACATTAATGCTAATTTCCTTCTTTTATATGATGCACTGAATTCTCTGCAATACCTTTTGTACTTCGACATTCTAAAATTTCCTTTCGAATCAAGTTTTAATATTAAAGTTGTAAATATATAAAGTTGTAAATAAATATATATCTAGCACAAAATATTACATATTAAGCACGAATATATTCAATAAATAATATATTTTGGTTCAGATTGTTGGTTGTATTGAAGTAAGTCTTTTTCCTCTTTCAATTTATTTTTACAGTTTATTTTATTTACTCCCTCTCTCCCTCTCCCTCTCTCCCTCTTCGAGTAAGAAGGGAGTAACGAGGCTCTGTGAAAATCGTGATCATTTGGGTGGTTATACGTGGTCTGTCCAATAAATACGCGAACTGAGATACTAGGGTGGCCTTGAGGTGATATTTGGCCACGTGCATTGGCTGTTGGCGGGGGATCCACTGGAGCGTCAGCAACCGTCAGACCGTCGAGGCAAGCTTACAGCTAGAAGTGAGATTGTTTGTTGTGGCGCCCGTTTTTTGCGTTTGCCGACAATGGAGATTGATGAACAGATGGAACAACGACTCAACATTAAATTTTTGGTGAAACTTGGGAAAAACTCTCAGGAAATTCATGCAATGTTGAGGGCTGTTTATGGAGATAACGCACTAAAGAAAACAGCTCTTTTCAAGTGGATCAAGCGTTCCAGTGAGGGCCGTAAAGACTGCAAGGATGAGGCAAGGCCAGGACGACCTTCGACCTCCTGTGTTCATGAGAACATCGAACGTGTGCGGTCTCTTGTGCTTTCCAATCGCTGAATCACTGTCCGAATGATTGCTGATGAACTGAATTTGGGAAAATCGTCTGTGCACATGATTCTAACAGAACATTTGGGGTTGAAAAAATTGTGTGCAAAAATCGTCCCAAAGTTGCTGACAGCTGACCAAAAGCTGAGAAGGACCCAATGCTGCACCGACTAGAAAAACTCCGCTCAAACTTTCCGTTTCCTTGAAAGGGTCATCACTGGTGATGAATCATAGTTCTACGAGTACGACATCGAGCTGAAATCACAGAGCAAGGAGTGGAAGACAAAAGATAAACCACGAACGAAAAAATCTCGAAAAAGCTGATCAAAAATCAAGGTTATGCTACTCGTTTTTTTGACATTCATGGTGTTGTCCACCATGAATTTCTTCCGGAAGGACAAACAGTAAATGATGCCTTCTACGTAGAGAGGTTCTCAAGCGCTTGAGGGATCGTGTGCGTCGTGTGCGACCAAATTTGTGTGATGGTGATGGATCGCTGTGCATCACAATAATGCACCTGCACATTCAGCAGTGATTGTCCGCGAGTTTCTGGCCAGAAATGCGATCAGCACGCTAGATCACCCTCCCTACTTACCAGACTTAGCCCCCTGCGATTTCTTTTTGTTCCCGAAATGCAAAATGGTCATGCGGGGGCGGCAGTGGGACGATGTGGAGACGATAAAACGTGAAACGACGAGGCAGCTGAAGAGCCTGACTTCTGAGGACTTTCAAGGATGTTTTGAACAATGG
This sequence comes from Ooceraea biroi, assembly GCF_003672135.1. Classification (NCBI taxonomy): domain Eukaryota; kingdom Metazoa; phylum Arthropoda; class Insecta; order Hymenoptera; family Formicidae; genus Ooceraea; species Ooceraea biroi. The sequence continues at coordinate 11,278,610 of NC_039507.1, forward strand.
AAACGGAGATGGGACAAGTGTATTGCTACAAATGGGGAGTATTTTGAAGGGGATAAGATTGATTTACCCTAAATTTTGTAAAATAAAGTGTTTATGACCTCAGTTCGCGTATTTATTGGACAGACCACGTATATTCCAAATAAAAGCGAATGTTATACCAAGTATAAGATAAACAGTTGGTGAGTGTCGGTGATCATTGGTGTGTCGAGGCTTGCTGATTTGAGACCGTGAAGACGGAATTTCGCTAAGGATTACGACGCGTGGACAACGGATGATCAGTGGCGCTGCCGTGGGTGTTGATAACGAGGGATATCGTAAACAGCTAATCAGTTCCCTCTGCGGATGGTATATCGATCGGTATTATCGAAAGATCGATACCGACTATGCGGAGTACAGGTGCTCGGCATGCAAGAAGGATGGAAAGACCACTGCAATACAATGTAGGAAATGTAGGAAGTTCTTCTTCTACCCTGGATGCTTGAGCAAGCATATAATATATAATAAGAACCAAGAACTCGTGAAATGCGAGGGCCCATTTGAAGAGATAAAAGTCGAGGGTGAGGAAAAAATGAAAAGGACTACAGCAGAGGGAAGCGGTAGAGAGACGATGAGTGCTACAGGAACTTCGGGAGCAATAGCAGCGAATAAACTAACTGGATATGAAAATTGATTGGTTGGTGAAAACAATAAAGGAGTGGAAGGATGAGATGGCGTGTAAGAGAGAAATTAAATCAATGGTTGAGGAAATAGTCAGAAATGAACTGAAAAGTATTAAAGAAGAATTGGAAATACTCGAGGAAAGTATACATCTGAGAATGGAAGTGAAGACAAGTAATACACAGAAGAGTTATGCGGCTGCAGCGGCGAAGAAGAAAAAAGAGAGCATAATAATAGTGAAACCAAAGAAGCATAAAGAAAATGAAGATACGAGGAAACAAGTAAAAGATAGAATTGATATAACAAATATGGCAGTGGGTATAACAAAACTCAGAAAGAGAAATAATGGAACGTTGATTATGGGATGCGACAGTGCAAGTGGGATGGAGAAGTTAAAGGCCACTGTACAGGACAAAATGGGTAGTGACTACGATATAAAGGAACCTAGAGGAATTAAGCCCAAAATGAAAGTAATTAATATAGGTGAGGAAGAAATGGCATTAGAAGAAGGAAGTTTAATTGAAATAATTATGAAACAGAATAAGATCGATGGTACTAAAGAAGGATTTTATATGAAGTTGATTAAGAAGATTACTAAGGAAGGAAGTAAAGAACACAGGCAACTTAGAAGAGGAATGATAAACGGTTCCTTGCTTCTTGAAATGGACGAAGAAACACATGAACTAATACTTAGAAGAGAAAAAATAAACATAGGATGGAAAAAATGCTTGGTACTTAATTATTTCGACGTCAAAAGGTGCTTTAAATGCTGGAGCTTCTACCATATTGCCAAAAATTGCACACGTCAAGAGATATGCCACAAATGTGCCGGTGAACATAAAATAAGCGAATGTAAGACGACGAAGAGGAGATGCGTGAATTGTATGCATAAAATGAAAACATACAACCTGAGGATAAGCGATGAACATGATGCATTAAGTAAGGACTGTCCAACGTATCTAAAGACGATTGAGGAGGCGAAGAAGAGGATCGTAGGAGACTTGGAATGACAACTACAGAAGGAACGAGAATCGATCGTGTACACAAATGCGCAGAGTCTATTGACACATAAGGATGAGATACAATATATGGTATTGAGGAAAATAAACCCCGCAATATTAGCATTGTCAGAAACTAGATTAATATCGGATATAGATGATAGTGAAATTAATATACCAGGATATAATGTAATTAGATGTGTTGCGGAAAACAGGATGACAGGTGTTATTTTATACGTAAGAAGCATTATTAAATATGAAATATCTGCAGTAAGGAAAATTGTGGCAAACTGTTGGTGTATAGTCTTAGAAATACGTGATAATATATATAGAGGAAGAATTATAGTAATATATCACTCACCGAGTGCACCGGAGGGTGATTTCATAAGATTTGTAGAGGATCTAGTGGAAGTGTGACGTCCTGACGTCCACCTCACACCCATTTTTAATTTTTTTATTTGCAATATGTATAACCGCTGATAGTTATTTTTGAGCGCCATTGATACTTACCATTTTTGCTTCACTACTTATTATTAACCACAGGCTTACGTACAGTAGTCTGTTATTAACCTAACCAAGAATATTATTTACTTAGCAACATAACCGACACATTTATTATGTTAAAAGCTTTAGCTTGATACTAGTTTTAATATAAAAATATATGAAGTAATAATATTAACATATATAAAGGGAAAAGAAAATATTAACACCACAAAAACAATATATATGTATACCTTAGTTATTATGCTTTATGATAAATTTATTTAATTAATATAGTCACGTATCTATATATATATATTATCTAAAACGTAAAAACACAAAAACATACATAAAATCAGTAAAATATATAAAAACAGTTTTATATGTTCAAGCAGTTAAATAAAATAAGTTTGAAACATTTATCATTAATAATTTGATAGATTTATATAATATAATATTTAAGATCGTTTGAATTGTAATACCATGAAGTTTTTGTAGGTATAGCAAAACCATTGAGAAATTTAATATTGTTTATTATATAAAAAGTATTAATGTGAGTTGTAATAATTGAAAGAAATGGTTTGGAAATATATCTTATTATATGGTTATATAGCCATTGATAAGTATTACAAATTTGGCTTAATACATTTGGGTTATTGACAGGATAAAATATTTAATTATTTTTAATAACAAAGAAACAAATTGATTTGAAATGGATTTTATTATACTATAGTAAAGTCCTTTGCAAGTAGGTAATTTTCGTTAAAACCAATAGGGTCGGTTATTATATAAAAACGGGAAAAATCAATTAGTTATTTAAGACAAGAGTAAAATTAATGACGGCGGAATTGAGTTTTATTAAGTGACAGCGTAGCTTTGACAGTTATTATAATTTACGGAGACATTTGGTGTTGATTGTTGTACAAGGTCATAAGTTGTCATTAATAACAATTAAAGCAGTAAACTTTGGAATTAATTTTACAATGATAAATTATACAATGAAATAGTTTTTGTGAGTGCAGTAAATTGTATTCCCACATTTGAAGTGATTTATCGTATAGAAAAATTAATATTATTTTATTAACATAAAAGGAGAAACATTTTATGAGTAAAAGAATGTAGAATATTTGTCTACAATCTTAGTAAAAAAGAAGTACGTATTTAAAGTTACGAAATTGCAATAAAATTTTACTAAATGTTTTGGGTCTAAAATTTGAACCGTAAGGAAATAATTTGTTATAATTATATTGAAGCATCTAGGTCATAAGAGAAAACTAATAGGGACCTCAGATTTTGAAAATAATCATTTTTACGGAAGTGACCAACAACTTTTGGGAATCTTCATTTTTAGCTAGGCTGATGGTACCTGTGATGAAATTTTTCTTATCGCACCACGGGATCATTGAGAAACCACAAAAATTGCAAAGTCACTATTTGTTAAACAAATCAGCGTTATTTTTCAATATTTATAGTGTAGAAAGTTTTAATGAAATATTAATAGTTTAGAAGTTACAAAGTTAAAAACAATTAAAGTCAAAATCAATTAGTGAACAATTTAATATAAAAGGAAATAAGTTGGTTAACCCAAAAATATTAAGAAAAGAATAAATCGTTAATTAATTATGAATAAAAGTATATTACACATGGTATTACATTTATAGTAAGGATTATTGAATTTATTTAATGGAATATTTTATGTTACTGAGCATTAATTTAAATATATATTAATTACGCATTTAATCCGTTAATAATTAAGTATATTAACCATATCATATACGAACACACTTATATAGGTGCGTATACCCATAAAAGAATTATTGGTTATTTAAGATTTTATGAATAAATTAAGACTAATATTGTATGGAATAATAATTTTATATGGTTTAATTATAATATTAAGCCCGGCACACCAATAGTTGCTTTATTAATAATTTTATAATAACCAAAGAATAGACGTGCAAGTACATACACGTGTATATCTATATATAAATAGGCATCCCTATAACTATAAGACAATTATTGGTTGAGTGAGATTTTATAAGTTTATTAGAATGGTATCTTGAAATAATAATTTTAGATGATTTAATTACATTATTAAAGGCTCATGATACCAATAATTGATTTTACAATAATTTATCAATGATTATTATTTCAGCTGAGTGCGTTATATTATTAAGTAGACGTATGCAGGGTCTTATAATAATTCATGCATAAGACTAGAGCATATAAATGCATATGTCAAGCGTTATAATTTTAAGAATTAAATTTGTGAGCATTACAGAATTATTTAATATTAATTTGAATAAGACAGTGAACACAGCGTTAAGTAACAAAGAATAAAGATTTAATTCACGAAGGAATATTATTTATGGGTGACTAATTGTAAAAGACGGTGACTTGTCGGCACTGATTGAAATAATAATCAAGACGTGTCTTATCAAGGTTGTAGATATCTCGAGTAAGATATATCGGCAGAAGGTGGCGTGCAATTTGGATTCGGAGAACTCCGGTTGATTAAAAAGTATACACAGATGAGCGATAATTCTGTATGAGAATTTAATGTTGAAATTACACGTCAAAATACGTTTATCTTTTCTAAGCGTTGAGCTCACCGTTGAAGCTATGTCCACTAGACGAACCGTGAGACCAATTCACCAACTTAAGTTTTTCGAATCCCACATAAAGAAGCTTTCGAAAAACGAAGAACCATGAGTTAAGTGGCGAGCTCAACCTAATGCTACTTTTAGTTTTTGCTTTACCTGTAGCCAATCCCCACTATATTCGTAATATAACCGATTTCTCGCAGTAAACGGGACAGCTCCTGTCCCCACGCATCATTAATTTTCCCGAGTATTAAACCAGTGATGCAGGCAGCCAGAATTCGACAACTCTTAGACTTCTTTTTACACTTGACTTTAGACTACTTTTTACACTACACACTTTTTAGACACTTTAATACTCACATTAACGGAACTACTAAATTTAGGAGTGTAGCTAGCGCAAATTCGCGTAACTAGACGTAAAATATAACGTAGAGCCAATGAATGAGTTTTACCCGTTTGAGTCTGATATGACTTATTCTTTTGTGCTAGAGCATCCATCAAGTGCTTCCTGACTGAGAGTTAGATGAATGTAGGAAGTTCTTCTTCTACCCTGGATGCTTGAGCAAGCATATAATATATAATAAGAACCAAGAACTCGTGAAATGCGAGGGCCATTTGAAGAGATAAAAGTCGAGGGTGAGGAAAAATGAAAAGGACTAAGCAGAGGGAAGCGGTAGAGAGACGATGAGTGCTACAGGAACTTCGGGAGCAATAGCAGCGAATAAACTAACTGGATATGAAAATTGATTGGTTGGTGAAAACAATAAAGGAGTGGAAGGATGAGATGGCGTGTAAGAGAATTAAATCAATGGTTGAGGAATAGTCAGAATGAACTGAAAAGTATTAAAGAGAATTGGAAATACTCGAGGAAAGTATACATCTGAGAATGGAAGTGAAGACAAGTAATACACAGAAGAGTTATGCGGCTGCAGCGGCGAAGAGAAAAAGAGAGCATAATAATAGTGAAACCAAAGAAGCATAAAGAAAATGAAGATACGAGGAAACAAGTAAAGATAGAATTGATATAACAATATGGCAGTGGGTATAACAAAACTCAGAAAGAGAAATAATGGAACGTTGATTATGGATGCGACAGTGCAAGTGGGATGGAGAAGTTAAAGGCCACTGTACAGGACAAAATGGGTAGTGACTACGATATAAAGGAACCTAGAGGAATTAAGCCCAAAATGAAGTAATTAATATAGGTGAGGAAGAAATGGCATTAGAAGAAGGAAGTTTAATTGAAATAATTATGAAACAGAATAAGATCGATGGTACTAAAGAAGGATTTTATATGAAGTTGATTAGAGATTACTAAGGAAGGAAGTAAAGAACACAGGCAACTTAGAGAGGAATGATAAACGGTTCCTTGCTTCTTGAAATGGACGAAGAACACATGAACTAATACTTAGAAGAGAAAAATAAACATAGGATGGAAAAATGCTTGGTACTTAATTATTTCGACGTCAAAAGGTGCTTTAAATGCTGGAGCTTCTACCATATTGCCAAAAATTGCACACGTCAAGAGATATGCCACAAATGTGCCGGTGAACATAAAATAAGCGAATGTAAGACGACGAAGAGGAGATGCGTGAATTGTATGCATAAAATGAAAACATACAACCTGAGGATAAGCGATGAACATGATGCATTAAGTAAGGACTGTCCAACGTATCTAAAGACGATTGAGGAGGCGAAGAAGAGGATCGTAGGAGACTTGGAATGACAACTACAGAAGGAACGAGAATCGATCGTGTACACAAATGCGCAGAGTCTATTGGCACATAAGGATGAGATACAATATATGGTATTGAGGAAAATAAACCCCGCAATATTAGCATTGTCAGAAACTAGATTAATATCGGATATAGATGATAGTGAAATTAATATACCAGGATATAATGTAATTAGATGTGTTGCGGAAAACAGGATGACAGGTGTTATTTTATACGTAAGAAGCATTATTAAATATGAAATATCTGCAGTAAGGAAAATTGTGGCAAACTGTTGGTGTATAGTCTTAGAAATACGTGATAATATATATAGAGGAAGAATTATAGTAATATATCACTCACCGAGTGCACCGGAGGGTGATTTCATAAGATTTGTAGAGGATCTAGTGGAAGTGTGACGTCCTGACGTCCACCTCACACCCATTTTTAATTTTTTTATTTGCAATATTAATTATTAATGTATAACCGCTGATAGCTTTTTTTGAGCGCCATTGATACTTACAATTTTTGCTTCACTACTTATTATTAACCACAGGCTTACATACAGTAGTCTGTTATTAACCTAACCAAGAATATTATTTACTTAGCAACCTAACCGACACATTTATTATGTTAAAAGCTTTAGCTTGATACTAGTTTTAATATAAAAATATATGAAGTAATAATATTAACATATATAAAAGGAAAAGAAAATATTAAAAGCACAAAAACAATATATATGTATAACTTAGTTATATGCTTTATGATAGATTTATTTAATTAATATAGTCACGTATATATATATATATTTTTTTTGAAACATAAAAACACAAAAACATACATAAAATCAGTAAAATATATAAAAACAGTTTTATATACTCTAGCAGTTAAATAAAATAACTTTGAAACATTTATCATTAACAATGTGATAGATTTATAATATAATATTTAAGATCGTTTGAATTGTAATACCATGAAAGTTTTTGTAGGTATAGCAAAACCATTGAGAAATTTTATATTGCTTATTATATAAAAAGTATTAATGTGAGTTGTAATAATTGAAAGAATTGGTTTGGAAATATATCTTATTATATGGTTATATGGCCATTAATAAGTATTACAAATTTGGCTTAATACATTTGGGTTCTTGACAGGATAAAATATTTAATTATTTTTTATAACAAAGAAACAACTGGATTTGAAATGGATTTTATTATACTATAGTAAAGTCCTTTGCAAGTAGGTAATTTTCGTTAAAACCAATAGGGTCGGTTATTATATAAAAACAGGAAAAATCAATTAGTTATTTAAGACAAGAGTAAAAATAATGCCGGCGGAATTGAGTTTTATTAAGTGACGGTGTAGCTTTGATAGTTATCATAATTTACGGAGACATTTGGTGTTGATTGTTATACAAGGTCATAAGTTGTCATTAATAACAATTAAAGGAGTAAATTTTGGAATAAATTTTATTATACAATGAAATAGTTTTTGTGAGTGTAGTAAATTGTATTACTACTTTTGAAGTGATTTATCGTATAAAAAAATAAAGATTATTTTTATAACATAAAAGGAGAAACATTTTATAAGTAAATGAATGTAGAATATTTGTCTACAATCTTAGTCAAAAAGAAGTACGTATTTAAAGTTACGAAATTGCAATAAAATTTAACTAAATTTGTTGGGTCTAAAATTTGAACCGTAAGGAAATAATTTGTTATAATTATATTGAAGCATCTAGGTCATAAGAGGAAACTAATAGGGACCTCAGATTTTGAAAATAATCATTTTTACGGAACTGACCAACAACTTTTGGGAATCATCATTTTTAGCTAGGCTGATGGTACCTGTGATGAAATTTTTCTTATCGCACCACGGGATCATTGAGAAACCACAAAAATTGCAAAGTCACTATTTGTTAAACAAATCAGCGTTATTTTTCAATATTTATAGTGTAGAAAGTTTTAATGAAATATTAATAGTTTAGAAGTTACAAAGTTAAAAACAATTAAAGTCAAAATCAATTAGTGAACAATTTAATATAAAAGGAAATAAGTTGTTTAACCCAAAAATATTAAGAAAAGAATAAATCGTTAATTAATTATGAATAAAAGTATATTACACATGGTATTACATTCATAGTAAGGATTATTGAATTTATTTAAAGGAATATTTTATGTTACTGAGCATTAATTTATGTATATAATTATTACGCATTTAATCCGTTAATAATTAAGTATATTAACCATATCATATACGAACACACTTATATAGGTGCGTATACCCATAAAACAATTATTGGTTATTTAAGATTTTATGAATAAATTAAGACTAATATTGTATTGGAATAATAATTTTATACGGTTTAATTATAATATTAAACCCGGCACACCAATAGTTGCTTTATTACTAATTTTATAATAACCAAAGAATAGACGTGCAAGTACATACACGTGTATATCTATATATATAGGCATCCCTATAACTATAAGACAATTATTGGTTGAGTGAGATTTTATAAGTTTATTAGAATGGTATCTTGAAATAATAATTTTAAATGATTTAATTACATTATTAAAGGCTCATAATACCAATAATTGACTTTACAATAATTTACAATGATTATTATTCAGCTGAGTGCGTTATATTATTAAGTAGACGTATGCAGGGTCTTATAATAATTCATGCATAAGACTAGGAGCATATAAAATGCATATGTCAAGCGTTATAATTTTAAGAATTAAATTTGTGAGCATTACAGAATTATTTAAATATTAATTTGAATAAGACAGTGAACACAGCGTTAAGTAACAAAGGAATAAAGATTTAAATTCACGAAGGAATATTATTTCATGGTGACTAATTGTAAAAGACGGTGACTTGTCGGCACCTGATTGAAATAATAATCCAAGACCGCTGTCTTAATCAAAGGTTGAATAGATATCTCGAGTAAGATATATCGGCAGGAAGGTGCAGCTGCCATTTGATTCGGAGAAACTCCGGTTGATTAAAAAGTATAACAGATGAGCGATAATTCTGTACTGAGAACTTTATGTTGAACTTACACGTCAAAATACGTTTATCTTTTCTAAGCGTTGAGCTCACCGTTGAGCTCATCGTCCCCACTAGACGCACCGTGAGACCAATCCCACCACTTAAGTTTTCGATCCCACCATAAGAAGCTTCGAAAACGAAGAACCAATGAGTTAAGTGGGCAGAGCCTCCCTACTATTTTAGTTTTTGCTTTAACCGTAGCATCCCCACTTATTGTAATCCCTTCTCGAGCTACAGGGACCCTGTCCCCACGCATCATAATTTTCGAGTATATAACGTGATGCAGCAGCCAGAGAATCGACACTCTTAGACTCTCTTTTTTACACTTGACTTAGACTCTTTTTACACTACACTTTTTAACACTTTAATTCACCTTACGACTACTATTGGAGTCGCTAGCTAGCGCAAATTCGCTAACTAAGCGTAAAATATAACGTAGAGCCAGTGAAGTTCGAGTTATTACCGAAGTCTGATTGACTTATTCTTTTGCTGCTACATCATCAAGTGCTTCCTGACCTGAGGGTTAGATCTGTGCGAACGCTTGTGAGTAGATTCGTCTCATTATTTTATACTCGCTGCTCTTATGGACGTTATACTTGTACTCCATATACATACTACACATTTTGACAGATTTATAAAGCTTCAATACATTATTACACTTACAGTTACTTAATATTTTTGATTTATAATTAGTTGTGAAACAATTACTGGCCTGAGGGTTCAGATTTATATAACATTTGCGAATAAAATTATGTCAAGTAACACATATATTCATATTGTAACCAACTTCTATATTACACTTGATTTTAGTAATAAACTTTTGATTAATTTGATTGTTCATTAAATATACCCTTCAATTATTATTGTTTAATCATTGAGAATAATGTTAGTGGTATAACAGTTGCAAATAATCATATTTCAACTTTAACTTTCGTTCAGAATCGCTCGCCAGCGTAAATTCGCAGCGAAGCGTCATCCTATATTGAATATATAGTGCATGAATGCATTAATTATTTCAATTTATTTGTGCGAGGCGTACCCATTTATTTCAATTATATTAAAAGCGTTAATTCGCTTTTTCCCTTTGAATACCATTAACAGCGACTTCATTCGCTGTGATTTATCCTTTTGAAAACATTCGAGGGCGAACATTCGCTTCCATACCTGTCATATACCACGGCGTGTATAACCGCCATTTTCTCATGCTTTAGCGCGGTATAAGAACATATATGCCTCATTACACAATTAAGTCGCATTTAATATTTAAGTGAATTAAAATCAAATCATACCATTATTTGAAGGATAATTCGATTATAAACATTAATTTAACATTTGCATTTCAAGTTTATTACATTTGTGTACTTAAATCAAGTGAGCATGGTAAAAAGTTCGACTTACACTAGTGACAATAGTACCACTTACGCTAGTGACAATTACGCTAGTGACAATATTAGGGAATTGCTGACTTACCATAAGGCAGTGCATGGTGAATTAATAACTTTAATTGTGGTTACAGTATATCACTAACAAGATTTAAGTTTAATAAATTACGTAATTTTCGTTTATTGTATTGTTAAGCACGAACATAGATTCATTCTTCTGACCAATTCCTTATGCATACTACGTCTGACCATTTCATTATACATTCTACCTGATATATTCAATTTAGTCACAGGAGGTATATTTTATTTAATTAACAAATAAAGCATTACGAAATTATGAATAATAATTAATAACGAATTAGAATCAATATTAATTTGTTTTAAATCACTATTGTATTCTTCTACTCCATCACCGTGTATGAGCATAAAAGTGCCCGTCTCCTTACCTTGTGTTACATTCCACTTATAAAGTAAGGCATAGTAACCTGCCTACTTTTCTTTTGAGATATTTTATTTTATTCAATCCTTTGCATATGAGCATTATTATTGCTCATCCTTTTCATTTTTCCATTAGTAGGAGCGAAGTGACGCCCTTATTTTCATATTATACCACTGTCATACACTACACAGCGACATTACGCTGTGATTTTCTTTTCAATATTTTCCTATTCTTATACCATAATTTTGTTGAAGAATTAAATAATAATTTAAAATCATTTTTCATTTATTAAATAATAGGGAGATACCAAGTTACAATCAATATTGGTTACAATATTTTCATTTTGACAATCACAATTTCATCACCGTAAGAGTTAATCGCAAGCTCTCTCCATTCCCGGGTAAAGTCGGTGTATGCAGATTGACCCATAATCAAAAGAGAGCACCTGAAATCAAATCACCTGAGGGATAGATTTGGGACAGGTACCTGTGTCACGTCCGGGGAAGTGAGAATGTAGACGATCAGGTACCTGTCCCAAATCTATCCCTCAGGTGATTTGATTTCAGGTGCTCTCTGTTGATTATGGGTCAATCTGCATACACCGACTTTACCCGGGAATGGAGAGAGCTTGCGATTAACTCTTACGGTGATGAAATTGTGATTGTCAAAATGAAAATATTGTAACCAATATTGATTGTAACTTGGTATCTCCCTATTATCTAATAAATGAAAACTGAATTTAAATTATTATCTCTTTTAATTCTTCAACAAAATTATGGTATAAAAATAGGAAAATATTGAAAAGAAAATCATAGCGTAATGTCGCTGTGTAGTGTGTGACAGTAGTATAATATGGAAATAAGGCGTCACTTCGCTCTTACTAATGGAAAAATGAAAAGGATGAGCAATAATAATGCTCATATGCAAAGGATTGAATAAAATAAAATATCTCAAAAGAAAAGTAGGCAGGTTACTATGCCTTTCTTTATAAGTGGAATGTAACACAAGGTAAGGAGACGGGCACTTTTATGCTCATACACGGTGATGGAGTAGAAGAATAAAATAATGATTTAAAACAAATTAATATAGATTCTAATTCGTTATTAACTGTTATTCATAATTTCGTAATGCTTTATTTGGTAATTAAATAAAATATACCTCCTGTGACTAAATTGAATATATCAGGTAGAATGTATAATGAAATGGTCAGACGTAGAATACATAAGTAATTGGTCAGACGAATGAATCTATGTTCGTGCTTAACAATACAATAAACGAAAATTATGTAATTTATTAAACTTAAATATTGTTAGTGATATACTGTAACCACAATTAAAGTTATTAATTCACCATGCACTGCCTTATGGTAAGTCAGCAATTCCTTAATATTGTCACTAGCGTAATTGTCACTAGCGTAAGTCGTACTATTGTCACTAGTGTAAGTCGAACTTTTTACCATGCTCACTTGATTTAAGTACACAAATGTAATAAACTTGTAATGCAAATGTTAAATTAATGTTTATAATCGAATTATCCTTCAAATAATGGTATGATTTGATTTTAATTCACTTAAATATTAAATGCGACTTAATTGTGTAATGAGGCATATATGTTCTTATACCGAGCTAAAGCATGAGAAAATGGCGGTTATACACGCCGTGGTATATGACAGGTATGGAAGCGAATGTTCGCCCTCGAATGTTTTCAAAAGGATAAATCACAGCGAATGAAGTCGCTGTTAATGGTATTCAAAGGGAAAAAGCGAATTAACGCTTTTAATATAATTGAAATAAATGGGTATGCCTCGCACAAATAAATTGAAATAATTAATGCATTCATGCACTATATATTCAATATAGGATGACGCTTCGCTGCGAATTTACGCTGGCGAGCGATTCTGAACAAAAGTTAAAGTTAAATTATGTTTAATTGCAACTGTTGTACCACTAACATTATTCTCAATGATTAATACAATAATAATTGAAGGGTATATTTAATGAACAATCAAATTAATCAAAGTTTTATTACTAAAATCAAGTGTAATATAGAAGTTGGTTACAATATGAATATATGTGTTACTTGAAATAATTTTATTCGCAAATGTCATATAAATCTGAACCCTCGGGCCAGTAATTGCTTCACAAATAATGTTTCTCCTTTTATGTTATAAAAATAATCTTTATTTTTCTATACGATAAATTACTTCAAATATAGTAATACAATTTACTATACTCACAAAAACTATTTCATTGTATAATAAAAGTAATTCCAAAATTTACTCCTTTAATTGTTATTAATGACAACTTATAACCTTACACAACAATCAACACCAAATGTCTCCGTAAATTATAATAACTGTCAAAGCTACGCTGTCACTTAATAAAACTCAATTCCGCCGTCATTAATTTTACTCTTGTCTTAAATAACTAATTGATTTTTCCCGTTTTTATATAATAACCGACCCTATTGGTTTTAACGAAAATTACCTACTTGCAAAGGACTTTACTATAGTATAATAAAATCCATTTCAAATCAATTTGTTTCTTTGTTATTAAAAATAATTAAATATTTTATCCTGTCAATAACCCAAATGTATTAAGCCAAATTTGTAATACTTATCAATGGCTATATAACCATATAATAAGATATATTTCCAAACCAATTCTTTCAATTATTACAACTCACATTAATACTTTTTATATAATAAACAATATTAAATATCTCAATGGTTTTGCTATACCTACAAAAACCTTCATGGTATTACAATTCAAACGATCTTAAATATTACCAATCTCGTAATAGTATATTATAAATCTATCAAATTATTAATGATAAATGTTTCAAACTTATTTTATTTAACTGCTTGAACATATAAAACTGTTTTTATATATTTTACTGATTTTATGTATGTTTTTGTGTTTTTACGTTTTAGATAATATATATATATAGATACGTGACTATATTAATTAAATAAATTTATCATAAAGCATAATAACTAAGGTATACATATATATTGTTTTTGTGGTGTTAATATTTTCTTTTCCCTTTATATATGTTAATATTATTACTTCATATATTTTTATATTAAAACTAGTATCAAGCTAAAGCTTTTAACATAATAAATGTGTCGGTTAGGTTGCTAAGTAAATAATATTCTTGGTTAGGTTAATAACAGACTACTGTACGTAAGCCTGTGGTTAATAATAAGTAGTGAAGCAAAAATGGTAAGTATCAATGGCGCTCAAAAATAACTAACAGCGGTTATACATTAATAATTAATATTGCAAATAAAAAAATTAAAAATGGGTGTGAGGTGGACGTCAGGACGTCACAATTGCAAATAAAAAAATTAAAAATGGGTGTGAGGTGGACGTCAGGACGTCACAGAAGCATCTGGTTGGATTGAAGTTGATGATGTGAAAATTAGAAAAACGCAATGGCCTAGAAATGCTAATGATGTTTATATCTTCTTTTTACAGAAAGTTAAAAATAATAAAAATAAACAAGTAGTATAAAAAATATCAATGGTTTAATATCGGATATGATATCTATATTTATTCATGTTCAAGATAACTCTAATAATTATATAATTATAACTCAATATTTTTGGATGTAATTTTATCTATATATAATTTTTTACTGTTTTCTTTCTTCACACTGAAAGAGGATCGTCGTATTTTACAAACTGAAAATACGACGGGAGTGGCGGGCCTTCTTACAAAATCTAATAATGATTTTACCAGTCCTAAAAAAAGAAATGATATCTCACAAAAATTACCTTTTTTAAAAAAAGGGAAAAAAGGCGCTAAGTACACGTGCCAGTCGCACCCAACCACCCTCTCGTGTGCGCCACCTTGTAGTGGTGAGAGGGCTCCCTGCTCCGATGATCCGTAGAGGCAGTACCTTTGGTCTTCGGGCCATCGAGGAAGCCACCGCGAGGAGGAGCAGGATCTAAGAGCGCACAGCCCCTAGTCATAGGGGGCACGGAGCCCGGCGACTCTGATAGGGACTTAACATCAGTCCCAATCGTCGATAGGAGATGCCGACCTCGACTTCAAACGCCCGGTGGCACGGCACTGTCAGGGAAGGAGTTCTATCCTCCCTCCGTGCAACGAGGAAAGAAAACCTCGTTAAAAAACCCCATCCAGACCGGAACCCTTCTTGGACGGGAGGCGATCCCTGCTGGGGTCGTTGACTGCTCCTGGAGGGCCGGGGGTCCCTGCTGGGACTGCGAGGAAGGAAAACCTCTAAAAAACCCGTGTACACCGGAATCCTCTGTGACGCAAACTCCATCTTGCTCCAGAGGACCGGGGACCAAAGGTGTAGCCGGCGGCAGCGAGGAGGAAACCTCTATAAAAACGACTCAGGGGCTATGTTCTTCGGAGCATAGTACGGGTTTGGCATACCCGAGGGACCCAGCCACGGTATGAATGGTTGTATGAATGTGTGTGTGAGTGTGTGTAGGGAAGGGCCCCAGTTGACCCATCGCGGATATTCCCTGTAGACTAGCCAAGGGGGGAGTAGAGGGCCCCCCGACCGTGCCGATCGTTGCTGACCAGGTACCAGGCCTCTTTTCCCCGAGGGGTTGGGCGGTGCGCTCAGTGCCTCGGGGCTAATGTGAAACGTGGGAGCCCGCCGGCTGGACCGCTGGGGGCTTGCCCCTGGCAATCGGGCCGGCGGGGGCGGACTGTAGTGGGTTACCGTCAGCGACGGGCGGAGGTTCGGAGCCAATGCGGGGGTTGAAGCGACTGTGTCGGGCGCGTGGGTGAGGGAGCGCCTAGCCAGTGTCTCCCTATAACCGTGTGGCGTCAGGCGGGCGTGGTATTGGCGCCGTCCGGGCTGGGGCTGGGCAGGACCCTGTTCGGATCGGGGCTCGCGCAGCTCCCGTCGGACGTTAAGTCCCACAATTTTACTTCGGGGGCCGGCTTCTCCAGTAACCCCATAATTTCGGCCTTTGGTGGGGATAGGGTTGGCTCCCTGAAAACCGCTTCTCGGTTGCCCCACCCTTTTTTAGGGTTCAATTTACGGGGGGAAAGTTCCCCACTGCGGTAGGGGCGCCATGATGGCCGAACCCCAAGAATTATAATATGCAACATGGATAACGTCACAATTTCTTTGGGGGAATCTGGGGGGAGTAGGGTGCGGAGGCGTCTGGGCGGGAGGTGGAAAAGGGGCTTCGGAGAGACCCGGGGTGGTGTCGGACGTGGAGATGGGGGTCTCGTTGAGGTCCATATTGGACTCGACGGGAGCCCCCGCCTCCGCGACCAATAGTCGCCGGCCAGAGGGCCGGAGGAGGGCGAGGCGCCAAACGGCCAGGAGGGGTGGGGCGTGCGGGCGGTCGAGTGCTCGGGCCAGCCGGGAAAGTTCCCCGGCAGGCTCGATCTACTCGACGCAAGGGGAGGTGACGTCTCTGCCGGGGGACATCGACACCGACCCGTCCTTGGCCGGGGGCGCAGGCGAGAAGAAAAGGAAGCGCGGTAAGCCCCCCCCCCCACGGGGGAGTACGTGGGGCTGGCGAAGGCCAAACGCCGCCTTAGGGAGAAAGAGCGGCTGTCGCAGGAGTGGGAGCGAGAGAAAGAATTTCTCGAATTCATTCCAGCGCCAGCCGACAGGAGGGAACGGGACTCACGGAATGCCCAAATTGAGAAGTTTCGATGGTGTCCGTCGCCCGACATATCGGCTCGGATGATGGAATACCTCCAGACTGTGACCAAGGTGGCCAAGACGTCGGGCCACCTGCAGAGAACCTACGTGAAGGCCCTGCGGGAGGCTGCGGCGAGCATCAGGGCGGCGTTCTCCGTGGTCGCCGAGAGGAAAGGCGCAGGAGCCTCCCCGATCGGCGAGGAGAATGCGGCCCTGAGGAGGGAGGTGAGGTCCCTCAGGTCGCAGATTGGCGAACTGAGGGACACCATTGAGCTCCTTAAAAGAGCGGGGGCGGGATCGTCGAGGAGGGCTGGCCTCCGGGAAGGGGAGGAAGCCCTATGGCTCCCTCCCCCGCCTGGGGACGGAGGAGAGGGGCCGCAGAGTCCGCCGAGGCACACCAGAGCCTCGGAGAGGGGTCGTAGGAGAGAGACCACCCTGCCGAAGGGGGAGGTCTTCCTGCTGAAAGGGAGGACCTCCTGGCCGCCATAGAGACCAGAATTATGGCCTCCTTGGGGGCTATGGTCTCGCGAGTGGTCGTGGAGGCGCTGGCCCCCTTGACGAGAGGAGGAGAGAGGCCCAGTCAGGAGCCATCCCCGCCCGCTCGGCCAGAGAAGCCGGACGGGAGGAGCGGGAAAGGAAAGAAGAGTAAAAAGGAGAGCGAGAGCGGGAGGGGAGCACCTCCCGCCCGTGACCCCCCTCTGGTTGAGCCACAAACCGCCTCGGACGTGGTTGGCCCACCTCTTCTTCAACAACGGCCAGAGGAGAGGAGCAGCAATGGTCGCGGGCAGTGGGGAGAAAGGCAGGCGGGAATCCAGCCACTCCACAAGGAGTCCCTGAGGGTAAGGGCAAACCCACGATGGGCAAACCCGCTCCAGGCAGAGGGATTAGCGGAGGGGGACAAATCCGCGAAGGGCAAACCCTGGCCGCCCAGCAGCCGACCCGGCACAGGAGAGCCCAAGCCTCCCAAGCCTCCCAAAATGGCGACGGTGGTTATCACCAGAAACCGGATCACGGTGCCGTTTTCCCCACTCCAAGCATGTGCTAGCGGCCGAGCGCCGCGAGAAGCAGTACCGTCACTGCGCCAGTCTAAGGGGGGCATCGTCGCGTAGAATGCAAAAATATCTATACAGGGTGTCCCATAACTCTTCATTAATATTTCAGAGGGTGAATGAGGGTTGAATATTGAACAAAAAGTTCCTTTTCCGATTTTGGCTCAGACCATTATTTACCGAGTCATTAACAGTTAAAGTTGTCTAATCAGACGGCGCGTGGTCGGAGTACGCAGAGGCGTAGCGTGTTGTGGGACCCCTCGCGCTTATCGTATCTTTCCTCGGTTAAAATTCTCTTTTAATTTTTCTTATCTTTTTATGACAAATAAATCAATAAATTCTTACAACAATTCTTATAACAAATAAATCAATAAATCGATAGACAAATAAATAAATGAATAAAAAATAAATAAAAATAAATACAGAAATGTATCCAATTTTTAATATTAGTTTAATTATGTTATAATTATGTTCCCAGTAAGCAAAATGTTCGCAGCCTGCCTGCAGGCTGGCAACAGATTCGATCAGAAACCCACACCAGAACCATAGTCATCTGTGTCCGCATTAAGCTTTTGTTTTGGCGGCAGAGACCGTAGAACAGAACCTGACAACAGATTGTCGACAGAATCTGTATAAAACATAACTGGACAACAGCGCCACGCAGATCCTGCTCGGTTTCTGCCGTCAATCTGTTGAGTTATATTAGCAGGCTCTGCTCGGTTTCTGCCGACTATCTGCTGTCTAGTTATGTGAGCAGATATTGTTGTATTTCTGCTGACATACTGACAACATTATTTGTTATATCAGTTCCTGTATGCAGTCTGCAGTCTTTCTGCCTTCAAAATTTGTTGCGGGTATTTGACGAAAATCTGTTCTAACAGACTTGGCTATCTGGGTTATAAGTATTTAATTATGTATTAATTTTTTCTGAATTATGTGTCATACATGATATGATATGATATGCAATATTTTCTGTTTTGTAGCCCTAAAAAGGACTAATATTAAAAATTGGATACATTTCTGTATTTATTTTTATTTATTTTTTATTCATTTATTTATTTGTCTATCGATTTATTGATTTATTTGTTATAAGAATTGTTGTAAGAATTTATTGATTTATTTGTCATAAAAAGATAAAAAAATTAAAAGAGAATTTTAACCGAGGAAAGATACGATAAGCGCGAGGGGTCCCACAGCACGCTACGCCTCTGCGTACTCCGACCGCGCGTCGTCTGATTAGACAACTTTAACTGTTAATAACTCGGTAAATAATGGTCTGAGCCAAAATCGGAAAAGGAACTTTTTGTTCAATATTCAACCCTCATTCACCCTCTGAAATATTAATGAAGAGTTATGGGACACCCTGTATACTAAAAATATCTATATAATAAATATATACATGTATATATAGTTATAAAATAAAATATATAATATAAGAATATTGTTGTAAATAAATTTCTCAATTTTTTATCACACATTTCAGTGTGGAAAAAATACAAAAAATATAAAGACAGAAAAAGATTAAGAATTATAGAATGTAGAAGAATTATAGAAGTAACAGTATACTGTAGATGTAGTATACTAATTATAGAAGTAACAGTATACTGTAGATGTAGTATACTAATTATAGAAGTAACAGTATACTTTTATAATTCTTCTACATTCTATAATTCTTAATCTTTTTCTGTCTTTATATTCTTTGTATGTTTTCCAGACTGAAATCTGTGACAAAAAATTGAGAAATTTATTTACAACAATATTCTTATATTATATATTTTATTTTATAACTATATATACAGGGTGGTCCACTTAAATCGATCATCTTAGATATTTCACTTGTTTTTGATGATACGAAAAAATATCTAAGGAAAAAGTTGCACCGTTCGAAGGGGCTATCATGATGACAGAACAACAATGTTTTCAAGGCTATTTTTTTCGGAGATTCAAAGGTCAAGATAATTTTTTTAAATGGAACTACATATTTTTGTTTGCGTAGTTTTATAGTCAACATCGAGAGGAGTTCAGCGACCTATGACAACATGACCTTTAAATGATCTTGAACGCGGGAAACAGAAAAATCAAACTTTATGCTCTTCAACACAAAAATTTATTTAAGGAGGTGTTCGAAATGATGTCCTCCGACTTCAATACATTTTCTAATGCTCCATGGACGTTCTACTTATCGAAGCCACCTTAGATTTTCGATGGTCCAATAGTTCATATTTCTTCTATTTACTTGTCCATGGTTAGTGAACATTGATTCATCGGTAAACACTCTCATGTTCTGGAATTCAATGGAATGTAAGATTGAAATAATTCCATACATGTATTGTGTGCGTGTGTGTATGTGTATGTAAATATTTATGATCGTGAAATGCTTTTGCAGTTCAGTTCATTTCCTGAGCTTCTCGATATCAGAGTTTAAATATGACTGATTATACGAAAGAGGAAAGAATAGAAATGCTTCTTATTTACGGTGAAAGCGGAAGAAGTTCTACAGAGGCGCAGAGAATGTACAATCACATTTGATGAAATGGAGACTGTTGAAATCGAATACGAAGAAGATAGTGACTTTGAAGATCCATCATCTTCCAACAATCCCATTTTATTTGGTCAAGATGATCTCGATGATCTTGTGCGTGATTTGGGTCTTCCAAAAGATTCATCTGAAGTATTAGCCTCAAGACTCAAAGAAAGAAATATGTTATTACCCGGAACTAAAATTTCTGTATACCGTAATAGGGAAAATGCTTATTTGGAATATTTCACGCAGGACGAGAACCTTGTTTATTGTAAAGATGTTAGAGGACTCATCAATGAATTCAAACCTGGTTTATATGATGCAGACAAGTGGCGGTTATTTATAGATTCCTCAAAAGCGAGTCTCAAAGCAGTCTTACTGCATAACGGTAATAAATATGCCGAGATTCCACTCGCTCACTCTACTACATTGAGCAAATCGTATAAAACTTTAAAGTATCTTCTCGAGAAAATTGATTATAACGAACATAACTGGTTCCTTTGTGGTGACTTTAAAGTGATTAATATGATATTAGGTTTACAATCGGGTTTTATCAAGTATCCTTGCTTTCTTTGCGAGTGGGATAGTTGTGCTCGTGACAAACATTGGGTTCAAAAAATTGAAAACAATTTCCATTTCAATAAACCTTCTTCGACAATTTCGTGTCATTATATTCGCGCGGATTAGTGTTAGCTAGTAAATAATATGAGTTGCTATGAAATTGCTACTTGCAGTTGTAACGCGTAGCGGTTAATAGGTGTAGCATCTCACGCAGTCAGTGTTTGTTACGGGTTCGATCCCTGGTCCATATATCTTTCTTTTTTATTATATTGTTAAGTGTCCGGGCAGCCTTCGCTCGTCACACGCTTCCGCTCACTCACTCGCTAACACTCGCGCACACGCCGAAATAACACTCGCGTATTTAAGAACGTACGTAAGACTTTATTCTAATAGCGCTTTACAAGAAATTCGCAATATATTCGAGAGCGGTTTTCGTCACGTCTAGCTGTCACGACAACTGATCTTCGATTCGTCGTTCCGTCTTGTTTATTTTCTCCCCTGGAGACCGCGTCGCGTGGAAACTCGCGTCTTCTGCTCAGCAGCCGACTCTCAGCTGAGACGACCGGCAGCATCGTACCGGGTGACCAACCCGGACACAACAATATAATGTACCTATTATGCTAATATGAAAGGAATATTTGTTATATTATACGAATTTTATTTTAATCATGTATTACATGCTACATATTTTCATTTATAAATGAAGCAATACTTTATCACATAAATATAAGGAATGAAATTGAAACATGGACGCGATATAGAGAAAGTCGCAAGACAAGAGATAGCGGCAGCATTGAAAAAAGAAATTGCACCATGTGGATTGTTCATTGATTATGAAAATCCATGTTTGAGTGCTTCTCCTGACGGACTTATCGATGAAAACGGTCTGGTGGAGATCAAATGTCCTTCCTCAGCTGAGAATTTGACAGCTGATGAGGCTATACAGAAACTTCTATACAGAAGTTGCCTCAACTAAAGACCGTGTTTGATAAGAAAAACCTAGATAAAATGAATCGGAATCACCGATTCTTTTTTCAGGTTCAAGGTGAATTGAACATTACACGGCGACAGTATTGCATCTTTGTTGTGTGGACGCCGAAAAGCTTCAAAACAGTGCATGTCAACAGAGACGATGTTTTTTTGGAAAGAGCAAATACTACCTTCCCTAACACGTTTCTATAATGATTGCATGCTGCCGGAGATATTGGACAGTCGCTACAATAGGCACATGCCAATACGAAATCCGGAATACATTATTGAGGCTATGAAGGCTAAAGATGCATGTAAAAAAATTAATAGTTCACGAATTTAGCGAGATATCCGTAGAAAAGATAAATCTGCTGAACAGATCAGTCCAGCATCATCTGACGATGTTTCTCTTCTTGAGGAGCAAGATGATGATTGCATCATAATCAGTCATTCCTAGCAAGAATTGACTGATAAAGATGCGAAGAAATTTAAAAAAGTTCTGGACGACACAATCCCTCCTCTCTCTTTGTTGAAGCAGAATATTTTACCTCTGCACAGCAAAGTGAACGACGAATCGCTCGATCGATTTTTACGCGTCTTCAGAGAGACTTCTGCTTTTGAAACGCAAAGCGTGCAGTACTTGGAATTTCCTCACCTCATTGACGTTAGTATTAGTGACAAGAGCATTCGAATAATTGGAGGAAATTGTACCGATCACTGGCGGTGCATTTTCTTTGACGGTTCCAAGCTGCATGTGTATGACAGCATACCCAGCTGTACATACCATAAACTAGCAGAAAAGGAAAAAAATTATATTCGCAGGTAAACGTGAGCGATATAATTTTTGAAAGGGTACAGACACAACCGGATGACACGTGTTGTGGCATTTATGCTGCAGCTTTCGCTACAGCTGTAGTGTTGGGAAAGGATCCATGCGACGAAAAATATTCGAATGACGTGTAGCGCATGAGACGTCACTTTGTTACTATTATACAAAATAACAAACTAACACTTTTCCCGACATGAAAAATGTTTATCACGTCATGATGCTTTTACATCACATACGTGGCTTGACGTCTATTGATTCTGTTATAGAGGTCTAGTAATGCATTTATTGTTTCATGTATGCGTAATTCTTGCGAACGTTTGTGACAAATAAATGCTCACACGTATGAACAATCGGAGAGACGAAACGATATATTGGTTGCGTTCTCACGGGAATAGGCGGTGGAGGGGCCCATTCTACTTTTTCAATTTTATTAATATTTTATATATCATTAAACAATATGTAATTTTTATATTACGTGTATGTGTTTATACATATATAAAATATTTTGTATACATGCTGTATCATTTGTACTTTTCGTTACGACTTTCCGTTGCAACAGAAGTGAATGACCCAGATAACCAAACCTGCACGAACAAATTCTGAGCAGTGTCTGCAGTAAATTTTTGATGTCAGAAAGGCAACAGATTTTATACAGAAGTTGCTCTTTCAAATGATGTTATCAAACTGTTATCAGAAATGCAACAGTGTCTGCTGACAGGCAATGTGAGCAGATTGGCAGCAAAATCTGCAGCTTTTGACACAATTCAAATTTAAACAGATAGGTATGTGGTTTCGCTATGCACCGCTATGCGGTGCACACATCGAGTTCTTACTCGACGTTAAGATTAGCCTGACAGTTATATAAGTTAATATACACGCCTTGGCATAATATTAATTTTTCTGAAAATTTTTGTACTTGCGGCACAGAGGCTCCCATGGACAACGTCCACGCACACCGCAAGCAATCTGAAGTTAGAAAGCAAATTCGGACTTCAGATTAGAATAAATTAACAATAAGAGAGATTATGCAACGAACTGTCAGAAAAACACATCAAGCCAAATGTACTTTAATTTAACCATATTGTTCACATTGTTTTTACTGGATATATATTTCATTCTTATTATTGTGTATTGCTTTTCAATTTTGCATTTCTTTCCCATTGAAAATAAAGAAAAATAGCAATTTAAATAGCAGTATGGATTAGGGGTCATTTTAACAGCTGATTATGTACAGAATCTGCTCAATTTCTGCTGCCAAACTGCTCTCAAGTTATGTGCGCAGGCTCTGCTCTCAATCTGCTGACAATCTGCTCCCAGGTTATGTGTACAGACTCTGCGCGATTTTTGCTGCCAATCTGCTCACATTACCTGTCCAGGAGGCTCTATCGGCAGAACCCGAGCTTAATGCGGACACAGATGGCTACGGTTTTGGTTTGGGATTCTGATCGAATTTGCTACCAATCTGCGGGCATGTTGGTATCATTTTGCTATCTGGGGATATTGCGTGTATTACTGTGCCGCACATCACATTACCGAAATAATGTTTGAAGACTGCCTGCAGTTGCAAGTGCTTCAGAACACTTTGTATCCCTTCTTTCTTCCAAGTAGAAAAGAAGAGAAAATAAAGAGTGTTGCGAAGCATATTGTTCAATTTATTCCAACATTGGCAACACTGTCCAACACCATTTTTGTAATACGAGTGTGATTGTCATTTCCGGTGTATTTTTGCCTGTTGAACACGAATGCGTTCTCCAAATTTGACTATCACGTCACAATTTTGAGGAAATTGGCGTCAAAGATGCCAAAACCGACCATTTTGCGAGTTTTCGTGACACTGGCAGCAAATTTTTTCCTAACTTTCGTTTACGCCATGTGAAAGTATGAACTTTTAGCTGTAAAATGCGCGTGTTTCGTTTCTGTGTGATTTTTCGTTTCCGAGATGTAGCAATGTGAAAATAACTGTTTTTCCCATGGAACAATCATTGTTGCGTCATGTGGAAAGTAACTGCTTTTATAATTATATAATATAATTATAAAATAATATAATAGGATCACATTACATCAACAAACAATATGAAATTAATAAAATACAATAGACAGAAAGATTATAAAAAAATATCCGCACTCGGCATGACCCAGGATCAACGACGACGTAGACGTGGCGGAGATCTTTTATAATCTTTCTACTTATTTGATTTTATCAATTTTATATTGCTTTTTGATGTAATATAATCTTATTATATTATATAACTATAAAAGCAATTACTTTCTTACATGACGCAGCAATGATTTTCGCATGAGAAAAAGAGCTATTTGAAATTACTATATCTCGAAAATGAAAAATCACACACAAATGAAACAACGCGCATTATACAGTAAAAGTTCACACTTTCACATGGCGTAAACGAAATTTGGGAAAACATTTGCTGCCGATGTTATAACGTCACAAAAACCCGCAAAATCGTCGGTTTTAGCATCTTTGAGGTCAGTTTCCTCAAAATTGTTACATGATAGCCACATTTGGACAACCGAATCGTGTTCAGCAAGCAAAAATACATCGGACATGAATATTTAGACTCGTGTTACAAAAAAAAGTGTTTCCGTACAA
Organism: Ooceraea biroi; assembly: GCF_003672135.1. Classification (NCBI taxonomy): domain Eukaryota; kingdom Metazoa; phylum Arthropoda; class Insecta; order Hymenoptera; family Formicidae; genus Ooceraea; species Ooceraea biroi. The sequence goes on from NC_039507.1 coordinate 11,304,115, forward strand.
AGGAGGAGGCCCGATAAACCACGATTTCGGCCCTCTCTGGATTTTATTGTAAATTATCAGAAACAATTTCTTAATACATAAAACACTAATTAAGCTGTTTTCAGCCTAAACGGACATGTTCAACGTGGTCGTTATCTTGTTTAAACATAGAAATTCGTATTTGTGGGTATTTTGTGCAGTTCTATACAACTCGTGAAAATCGTGGATATTATATTGGAAAATCATGAACATCATAATATAATTATGTTTGTACGTAAAATTGTTGCTGACAGTGAAACGTACGGGGTGCTTGATTCACGCTTCACTCTCCTCAAAACAAAAACTGATCGTCCTTGCCTTCGCTTTCGACAACGATACCAACCAAAAACCATACACCAACATCGTTCCTTACCAACTAAATATTCTTTTGCATAACATATTCCTTACACAAAGTCACTTTTTTTCACCTCATAGATTCAGTACGATGAAAGGCGAGTTCATTTTTCACGGTTTTGCAGCCAGGTTGTGTGTGCTATCTGATCTATTTCACTGTCAGCATCAATTTTACGTACAAACATAATTATATTATGATGTTCATGATTTTCCAATATAATATCCACGATTTTCACGAGTTGTGTAGTACTGCACAAAATACCCACAAATACGAATTTCTATGTTTAAACAAGATAACGACCACGTTGAACATGTCCGTTTAGGCTGAAAACAGCGTAATTAGTGCTTTATGTATTAAGAAATTGTTTCTGATAATTTACAATAAAATCCAGAGGGCCGAAATTGTGGCTTATCAGGCCTCCTCCTTTTCTCGGACAGTCTGATTATATTGCCGATGTCGGCAAAATAATACCAAGTTAGTATTGTCGGTCTCTACTTTCATTTCCCTTTCTGCCGCTACGAAATGACGGCGCTTTCGCGACGGAGTTCGGCCGTCACTCCAGGATCCCCTTAAATTTTCCGTCACACGCATCATTCCGGAGTTAATGGCGAGAAACTATTTTTTACAAAATGCTCGATATCTCGCGAACGGAGAGGGCTAGAGAGTTCGTTCAAACGGCATTCGACGGGGATTTGCGAGCCCTTTCCAATGCCCTAATTAAACTTACCGTTAGGCGTCCCTTTCCCGAGATATCGGCCATTTCGTGAATAATGGTTTTTCGACGATATCTCGCGAACGGTGAGAGATAGTGTTCTTTCGGAGCGCATATTTTCGGCCTTTTCGAGCCCGATACAGCGTCCTTATTACCGTTCCCGTCAGACCCCGTTCCAGAGATATCGGGCATTTTGTGAAAAAGGGTTTTTCGACGACATCTCGGGAACGGTGAGAGATAGAGGGTTCATTCAGACACTTTCTTATAGTTGATTTCTATTTTATATAAGGTTCCGATCAAGCAATGTAAAAATTTCTTAATTCTGTTTGGAATTATACAATGTAGATCGCATAATAATAAATAAATTTCTACGGGCTAGAACTTTTTCATTTTTGGTTTACAGGATTTTCAATAGCAGAGAACGCTAAGCAATATAAAAATTAATGATATCATAAACTCAGAACTCCTCTGAGAAGAAAAAAATTTTAAACTCGAGAACTTTTTCATTTCTGAATTTTCGGTATTTTCAATAGCAGAGAACTCTAGGCAATATAAAAAATAATGATATCATCAACTCAGAACTCTTCGGAAAAGAAAAATCTTTTAAGCTCGATAACTTTTTCATTTCTAAATCTAAAGGATTTGCAATAGTCGGGAAATCTTGGCAATATGCCAATTAACAATATAAAAGTCTCAGAACTACTCGGAGTAAGAAAAATTTCTAAAGGCTAAACTTTTTCAAATGTAAAATAATATAATCACAGCGAAGCAAGATGTATGTGCGTAATACAATTTAATTTGAGTACAAATAAATCAACAAACGTTTCGGTTTATTCGTTAGACCATTTTCAATGTATATCAGTAAATCATACAATACGAAAGCTGCAAATCCTACCTTACAAAATGGCCGGCTGCTTCCCGCCGAACGCTCGATGCCCGCCAAAACCCGGCGACCGCCACAAGTCAAAATAATTCGGAATCACGCAAAATCCCGGCAAAGACGGCGAGGTGCACATCCAACACTCCCAACAAATACGTCACAACACTCCCGGAACCGTCCAAACACGCGGAATTATCCGGGAAAGCAACAATGTGGCGAGTAACCGTTAACTATCACGAGACAGCACGGCACGAACGTCCACAGGGAAAACGACTTCGTGGAATGTCTCTTGGGCACCGGAGTGTCCCAAAGCCGTCAGGAAAGCTGAAAAGTCACGTCGCGCACACGAAAAACACTCGCGATACCCGAAAACGCGAGATATCCGACCGCGGTGTCGAGCAAGCTACCTAAGATGGCCGCCGCGAACACCTCGACAAAAAATCCACGAATATCTCGGAAATCCGCCGGAATTCCGGCAAAACTCCACGAGATTCGAGAAGAGCACGTGCGAAACTATAAGAAACTCACAATATTAAGACCGCAAGCGGTAAAAGAACGTCCGAATAAGCCTGACGGCACGGAGCCTGACGAAAGCACGTCCGTACTCCTCAAGACACTCGACTAGACTCCAACCTAACCTTTTTTTTATTTACGTGGGAGAAGAGAAATGCCTTTACGCACACCAAGACCGGCCCCCAAAGCAGTGTGGGACTCTCCCGGACCTCTGCAACGGCCCAGACGGAAATACCCACTAAAACTCTCCCCCCAACATACACCCACCACCGAACGTACACGACCCGTACGGCACAACGGCACGGACGGACAGTACAACACAAGGAGCCTTCCCCAACTCCGCCGAAGCATTACTATGGGAAAGGCCCCCACTCCGAAGGCGACACAGCACCACTTCACATTTCTCTATTACCAACAGATACTTTCCCACGACCCACTCATTCATTCACTCACACACCTACCACACACATATTCCCTAAAGAATACCACACGCATATGCATGTACACACATAACATACATATGTACATCACTGGGGTAGGGGCAGCATGTAACAAATATATTAAAAACAAAAAAACAAGGAAACAAAGAAGAGAGTGAGACTACCAATACACTACTGCTAGTGTAAGGAGTCCCACTCAAGGAAATACATTACCAACGAACTACGAATAGAACGGGGTGGGAAAAGACAATCACGAAAACCAAGGACAAGGGAAAATAGGGGCAAGGACTCAGGAGTAAAAACCGGCTGGCCGCTGAAGGCGCACCAGTCGGTGCACCCACCCACCCGCCCTGCTCGCCAAAATCCTGCCCCACACTCTACGTTCGCACTCTCACACACTCTTACAAATGTTACATCGCTTGCAGAGGGTCATCCGCCGCTTGACGAGCCCGCTCTGCGTCCTCTTTGATCCGCATTACCCTCGCTGCAAACCGGGAGAACGCAGACCATGCCTCACGGTTCCTAAGAATGGCCCCTACCACGGCAGACAGAGTTAAGTCTGCGCCGATAATCGCAATCAACTCGCGACGTCCCGCCTCCCACGCGTCGCATTCCTGCAACGTGTGTTCAGCGGAATCCGCGCCCCCATCGCAGTGACGACATCCCACATCCTCTAACTTCCCTATCCTGTGCAGGAAGGTGGAGAAGCACCCGTGGCCCGTCAGCAACTGCACCAGATGAAAATGGAGCCCGCCGTGCCTGCGCGACATCCACTCCTCCATATGAGGCGCAATCACGTCCCTAATTCTGCTTCCGACAGCGTCCGCTCGATTTAAGTGCAAAGACCATTGTCTCCTCATCAGGAGGGACTCTTCGTTTCGGATCTCAGTGGCCGCTTCCTTGGAAATCGGCCCTGCCTCACGCAAATGCCAAAAACGCTCCTGTACTCTCCGTCGCATGGCCGCCACAAGTTCATATAGGGGAATACGGGCGAGCAATGAAGCCGCATCTAGCGAAACAGTCCTATATGCCGAACACACACGTAGACATATAGTACGCTGGATCCCTCGTAGAATGCGTTTACCTTCGCGCAACACATCCAAAGCTGAGCTCCAGATAGGAGCTCCGTAGAGCACCGCGGACTCCAGCACGTTTGCATACAAAAGTCGCTTATGCTCCGACGGCCCCCGCAGGTTAGGCATCAAACGGCCAAGAGCTCTCGTGACTTTGCACACTTTCCCCTGCGCGTACCTGAAGTGAACTAAGAAGGACAGACGCGAGTCCAGCATCACTCCAAGGTATTTCATCGAAGGCTGCATCCGTACGTACGTGCGGTCTATACGTATAACCGGATCGAAAGAGGGTTTCCGCCGTCCATAGAATAAGACCGCTTCGGTCTTATCCGTAGCTATCTCTAGCCCCAACTTACGAATGCGGTACAATATTGCTGCCACCTGAACATTCACTCTCGAAAGAGTCGCCTCCAAGTCCATCGCTCGACCGATGACGAAGGTGTCGTTCGCGTATTCCAACACCGATCCTCCGGGCCTATCGCGCATAGAGACCAAATAGTCATAAGTAATGTTCCATAACAATGGACCCACGATAGAGCCCTGAGGTACACTCGCACTGAAACCTTTTTTTTGTCCCACCATCCAACCACTCGTAAGGAGCCCCGGAACTGAAATACGCAATACATCAGGGCCAACCACCGGTTCCACGCACCCGACTAAAATGGGTGGCGTTGCGTCTACGTCCCCCTGTGGGCCCCCATGCCCCTAGGAGGTTCGACGATCGCCCCCCCCCCCCAAACCGGACTGCGCACGTCCATAAAAATACGGAGCAACCCTGCCATTACCGGGCAGAATGCCCCACCCTATACCAAACCGTACCAACATCAGGGTGGGTCATGCTGCCGGGTTAGCGAACTAACCTGCGCCCCTGGCCACCACTGCCCGTGCAGCAGCCAACATGCGTTCCTCCTCGCGGCCATCTTCTTCCCGGAGCATAAAGATGGTAGAGATAACCTCCACCACCTCGCTCCACTCGTCCTTGCTGGTTAGCATGCGGCTTACCAGGCGTCCTTCAGCCGCTGCGAGGCTGGCACCAGGTGGGTCGATGTTGGACCTGTAATCATGCCAAACAGGGCATGAGTATAGCACGTGGGTGGCGTCCTCAGAGGACGCCAGACAATAAGGACACTCGTCCGACTCCCTCCTGCCGATACGGGCAAGGAAGGAGTTATACGCTCCGTGCCCACTGAACCACTGGGTGGTGTGGTAATTGAGTCGGCCGTGGGTCCGATCCAGCCATCGGTCGAAGACCGGGAGGAGAAGGCGCCGACATCGGGACCCCGGATCTGCGGGGATCATCGCTGTGAGGATGGTTTTCCAGCGTTCTCGAATCCTGTCGCGCACTTGCTTGCGCAGGCGCGCACGAAGTCGAGGGTCCACAGGGTTCACTGCGTATCGAGTTCCTCGTATTGTCGTGAGGTGGTCAAAACCCCACGAACGTTCTTCGGCCAGGCATTCCACCGGCGGAATGCGGGCCAGCATACCGATCGTTGTGTCCGAAACGGTACGGTACGCCGACACAACACGAGCGCACAAGCGCCGATGAACCCGGGTCATCAGTATCTTGACGCGACGAGGCATACCCCGCTGCGCCCACACGGGGGCCGCGTACAGCAGGATAGCCAACACGGTGTAAACGTATAAACGACGTTTGTCTTCGCTGGGCCCACGAAGATTGGACATCAGCCGTGACAGCGCGTTCGCGACCCGAGTAGCCTTTTCGGCAACGTACTCGGCGTGCAGGATAAACGTCAATTTACTGTCAAGTTGAACGCCAAGACTCTTGATGGCGGGGGTGAACGGCACCACCACGTCATCCACGGGGAGCTCGCGCTCCTGTAAAAACGGGGCAGGGCCTCCGAAGACCACGGCGGCTGTCTTCGCAGGCGTGACCCGCAACCAAGGCGCTTGATGGCGTTCAACACAAGTGAAACTGCGAGAGTCGCACGCGCGCGTATCTCGCGTTCGTCCCGACCACCCACGAGGAGGGTGGTATCGTCAGCGAATCCGGACACGAAACAATCCGGCGGCAGTGCTGTGCGCAACACCTGGTCGTACGTGACGATGCAGAGAAGCGCGGCCAGCACCGCACCCTGTGGGATCCCGCATTCGACCCGATGTCGAATAACGGAGCCATCCCCTAACACCACATAAACCCATCGGTCCGACAGGTACGAGCGCAAAAGGGCGATGAGGTAGGCAGGAACGTGCCAATCCTCAAGCGCCACCAAAATCACGGACCACGGCAAAGTATTAAACGCGTTCTTAATGTCTAAAGAAACCGCGATGCAATAACCACCCCGTGTGGTATAAGCGCGAGCTGTGCGAACCATGAAACGCAATGCATCACACGTCGATCGATTGATGCAAAAGCCGTACTGATATTGGCTGATGCCACCGCAACGCGCGACGTGCTCCGTAAGGCGCAAGACAATAATGCGCTAGAGGACCTTGCCGGCCTCGTCCAATAGACAAATAGGACGATACCCACCATGGTCACCGTCCGGGCGGCCGCTCTTCCGAAGCAAGACCAATTTGGCCTGCTTCCACCGAGCGGGGAACACACCCGAGGCGATACACCGGTTGAAAATGGCAAGCATCTCGTCCGGAGCGGAACAAAGAAGGTGGCGCCAAATAAGGCCCGGTATGCCATCCGGACCAGGGGCAGTATTACGTCTGCCAACCCTGGTGGCACACCGCGCAACTTCCGCCGCGGTAATGTCATACGGCGCGTTCCAGTTCACGGAATCCTCGGAAGGAGGCGGAGGCAACGGAACAAGAGCGACAGCGCGTGCAGCCACAATATCCGGCGCGGGGGGAAACAACCCTGAAATAATGCGACGCGCATCCGGTGACGTCAACAACGCAAGAGGCGCAGGTCCACCCGAACCGCGAAGTCTCTTTAACACGATGCGATAGGGTCGGCCCCACGGATCCGCATTCACCTCGCCAAGGAGCTCAGCCCACGCGCGCTCTTGGGCACGAACGATGAGCTGGCGATACGATTTGCGCGCGGCTACATAAGCCTGTCGTGCCACCAACACCCGGGCAGCATTCCGGCTGCGACGCGCACGCGTATACTTACGATGGGCGGCGTTCGCCGCCGAACGAGCTTGAGAAAGTTCCTCGCCCCACCAATAGACGCCGCGACGATCCATGGGACGGCGAACACGCGGCATGACCACATCACACAAATCCGTGACCCTGGTCACCAGATCAGCGGCCCGATCGTCAATGGGCACGTCGGCATCCACCGCGCCCAAGAACCATGTCGCATACGCCAGCATGGTGTCGAGCTTCTCCTTATCGAGCTTTTTAAGGGACCAACGAATGTCCCGAACTACAATATCACGTTCGCGGCGAGCGGTGATTTTGTCGACCCGAAAAAGAATCATCCGATGATCCGACAAAGACTCGTCCTCCAGAACCTGCCATGCGGACAGGAACGGAAAAAGGGCGGAAGAGCCCCACGCAAGGTCGACGATCGAACGACCCTGGTACCGATCTACAGTGGGGGTAGTGCCCCGGTTGAGGAGGTGGAGCGACAAAGATGCCGCCCACTCACCCAAACACTCACCGCGAGTTGAAGTCCGCGTATCGCCCCATTCAACGGAGCGAGCATTAAAGTCGCCGGCCACGATTAATTTGCGATGTGAGAACACGCGCACGACGTCCTCAAGGTGCGACAAAAACCGCTCAAAATCCCGTTGCGGCTTGTTGAGCGAAAAATAAACCGCCACGAACAAGTCATTAATTTCCACGGAAACGAACCCGTCGCCCTTATTACGCGGTGTCCACGAACACGAAAACGACGAACCCGACCGCAAAAACACCGCGCACGTCGCGTCAAGGCTGGAGGACCACTTCCCAGCTCCAGCAGCCCGATACGGCTCGGCGAACAATGCGATGGGAGCACCACGCTCCGCCATCGTCTAGAAGGCCAGATCCTGGGCCGCTTTCGAATGATTGCAGTTGAACTGCAGCATGTCCACTAACGGGCTGAACGGGAACCAGCAGGTGGGGCAGCCCTCCGTCCCGTCCCTCGCGCATCAGCCACTGCTAGCTGACATTGTGCACTCCCCACGCGGTGCTCGGCGGGCAACCCGGCTTCCCGGCACAAAAGACAGTTCGGACTCGGAGCCGAACACGCGGAAGCCTTATGGCCCGGCGCGCTACATCTAAAACACACGTCCGTACGGTCCGGACGTGTGCAGCCCTGCGCAACATGGCCGACCTCAAGGCAACGGTAATAACGTAAAGGCTTAGCCTTCATCAATTCCGCCCTCATGAGCATCCAACCAAGGCGTACCTAGCCCTGATTGGACACTTTAATCGCTGCAACTAACGGGCATTGAGCCCACACAATCCCCAGGCCATTGCGCAGAGGTCGGATACTGCCGACGCGAACGTCATATGGCGAGCACTCGCCTATTTGCGCAACAACCTGCGCGACCTCCCCCGACATGACCGACTTGTCCAGCCCCACGAACCGGAGCTCGGCCTTCTTCACAGGGCGACCTACTCGAGCGCCGTCCTGGAGCATCTTCCGGAGATGCCCCGCGAGCGCGTCCGCTTTGGTCCTGTTATCAGGACCACCGACTTCGATGAGAAAAGGACGCCGGTATTCGTATACCGGACGCGGGTCTTCTCCAGCCCGATATCGGGTAGCTTCGCCTTGGCCTGAATAAGCGTTGCCGCATACGTAGGCCCATTCTCCGCGCGCGTTACCGTCACGACTGACGTACGGGGGGGACGACGACGATCGCGCGAAACGCGCTCAGCAGCGGCAAGAGCCGGATTCCAGGGGCGCTGAGGATCCACCGATCCTTGTGCATCCACGGGTGGACGCGATGGGGCGGCTGGACGGCGAGCAGCCCCAGCGTACGACAACGGGGAGGGGGGGGGGCAAAACGCGGATCATACGCGTCGGAGGGGTAAGCTCCAGACGGAGGACCTCTATGACCCATCGACGGGTAATTGCGGTCGTGTAAACCTCATCATATCCCTGCGTCGGGCCATCCGAATAGTACGAGTCAGCCACACGCGCGGCAGGCCGAGTCGAACCACGAACATCGCGACGAAGACCACAGGAGGTACTCCTAGAGGGCTGACGGCGCCCTCGGCTAACACTTCTAGACGCGCTTCGCGGGCGTGGACCAAGCACACCCTGCTGGAGCAAGGTAGCCATGACCGTTTTAACAACGGTATTTGTAATAGCCTGCACATCCGTCGGGGGAGAGGGCGAAGGCGACTCTCCAACAGCGAGCTTGTCAACACTCGCAGAACGACGATCAGCGCTCGCGCGGACCGGTGGGTCCGTTCTCACCAACCGAACCCTTGGACACATCTCACTCGAAACCACGAAGTAAGAGATAAGGAGACCGAGCTCCATAGCGCGTGAGTGATAAAAGTGGTTCTGATTCTGTCCCCTAATTGGGAGGGAGTCCGCTGAATGGAACAGTTTCTTATGGATGGACGCCATTTGCAAAACAGTGTCGTAAGGTTAGTTGTACGCATAGCGTCACTAATCGCAGTACGTGTTTATTGCTCCGATGTGCGATTATAAAGCCAAATAAATTGAGAAAGGATTAAAAAGTTTCTTTTATTGCATGCATCGTTATAACGTTTTCTGACAGGAGCGGAAAATATTCACGTCAACAGCAATAATGTGCAAAATATGCAATAATACATGTTAGGAAAGTTTACCTTCTTCCGAAGTCTTACATTTTTCCGCACAATATTTTTACATCTCGCACGGGTTTCACCAGTTCTTGACAATTTTTTCAGTCGTGTTGGCCTATTTAATATTTTAAGTTTCTTTTTATAATGTTTCGCACACGAAATACATCTTTCACGCTTCACACCACGTACTGAGCAATCTCTTGTCACGTATCCAATGTACAATTGTGCACTACAAAATGAGGGATAATGTAATACATGCAAATATGAACAATTTTTTACATTTTGTATTTTCAATTATTAAAAGATACTATGTAAATAAAAAGCTTTTCATTGCAATGTTATTTTTCAAAAATGTCAATACTAGTGATAATAATTAAATATTCATAAATACCAGGTTTTATTGCCAACTTCCTTACATGGATAGACATTGGATACTTTTGTAAGAATATTCTGAAGATCTTCTATACTTTCAATTTTCTCACTTAGAGAATCAATTTCTTTTTCTCCAATAAAAATCTGATATCATACATTTCAAGCATTAATTTCAAATGTGACAGAAAGTGACACGAACGATCTTGTATTCATAATTTTCCAACATAATTAATGATAGATACTTACATGAAGTACCATATTTTTTTGAAGTATCGGGTTGTTCGGAAAGTCTCCGCCGGTTTCCGATAGATTGTATTGGTCACTGTAGGGGACGCTGTATTGTTGTTATAAACCTTTGATATTATATATTTTTCGAAAGGTGGCGCTTTCGAGTATGTTTGTGGCTATTGACTATCAACATTGGTTTAGTCGTGTTTGTTTGGCGTCAGTGTGAACATGGAAAACGAAAAAGTGCATTTTCGGCATTTAATGCTTTTTTACTACCGCAAAGGCAAGAATGCTGTTCAAGCAGCGAAAAAGATATGTGTTGTTTACGGAGACAATGCTGTAAGTGAACGAACAGTGCGCGAATGGTTTGTGAAATTCAGACGGGGCGAATTTAACGTTGAAGACCGGCCACGCTCCGGTAGGCCATCTGCGGTTGATGACGACCAAATCAAGGCGCTGATCACAAATAATCAGCATATTACCACTCGTGAGATAGCAGAGAGACTCAAAGTGTCGAATTCGACCATTTATGAGCATTTGATGCGGCTTGGCTTCGTTAGTCGCCTTGATGTTTGGGTACCCCACGAATTAACCGAAAGAAATTTAATGGACCGTATTTCCACCTGCGATTTATTGCTCAAACGCAACGAAAACGACCCATTTTTGAAACGGATGATAACGGGCGATGAGAAATGGATCATCTACAATAATGTTGAGCAAAAACGGTCGTGGAGTCATTCGAGTGAGCCGCCATCAACCACCCCAAAGGCCAATATCCATGCCCAGAAAGTGATGCTCTGTTGCTGGTGGGATTGGAAGGGCATTGTCTATTACGAGCTGCTGCCGCATAACCAAACGATTAATTCGGATAAGTATTGTAGCCAGCTGGACAATTTGAAGCAAGCCATTGACCAGAAGCTCCCAGAATTGGCCAATCGTAAAGGGGTGGTCTTTGACCAGGACAACGCTAGACCACATGTGTCTTTGGCCACCCAGCGAAAGTTGTTGGAGCTTGGCTGGGATGTCTTACCGTACCCATCATATAGTCCTGACCTGGCACCTTCGGATTACCATCTGTTCCGCTCTTTGCAAAATTCGCTCAACGGAAAAAAATTCAATTCTCTGGAGGACTGCAAACAGCACCTTGAGACGTTCTTTAGCGATAAGCCAGGGACGTTCTATGAGAGTGGCATAATGAAACTTCCCAAAAGATGGCAAAACGTTATCAAACAAAATGGCGCATATATTATTGAATAAACTTGATTATTAGTACAAAAATTTTTTGTTTCAATTTACCCCAAAAATCGGCGGAAACTTTCCGAACAACCCAATACAATACGCCATATACATGAAGACAAATCTTTCTTCCAGTTAGTCCACATTGCCATCTCGTCTGTAATCACGGGGATGCAGTACTCTTATGTAAGAGTAAGATTGTGCAGGTTCCTCTTCATTGCAGCCCACGTTTGCAACTCGTAACGGTTATCAAGCGCATCTTTATTTGCTGAACAGTCTTCCTCGTGGTAAATAGGATTGACATCTGATTCACATGTAGGTAGCACGGAAACGGAATGATTAATTGTACTCTCTAACTGGGTCGTTCCTTCATTCTGCAGTTCTTTCCGGTTCTCCTCGTAAATAGGATTCAAACGATATGTACTGGATGGAAAAATAGATGGTACAGCATCTTCTTTCAATTTCGGTACCTTACGTTGCACCGTAATAGTTGCACCATCTGCCATATGAAAAATATCTTCTCGAAGAATGTCCATGTTCTCAAAATGCAACTCACATATGCGACTTTTTTTGCTGAATTCGTTGATGCCTCTTTCAGCAATCTCGCTGTCACACCAGTTCTTGAACATTTGCTCCGTGCGCGCTGTGAAAAGGCTTTTTTTTCTGGACGTATCTTTTTTCCCTCCTTTGGTGGTGCATCCACGGATCCAACAAGCCATTTCTATAGCTATATAAAGCTACCTTTTCGTATCTTTTCGTCACAATCGTCACTACTTACTCACGAGCACTGTGTACGGCCTCTCTCCAATGTATACTGATACAAGAAACGATCGCCGAGGCAAACATGAAGCCCTCGAACATCCAAAATGTTCTTTCCTCAAGCCAAGCCACTTTATCACAACTGTAAATGTTGCAACATTTTGCGTAAAAATAAAATACAGCATTCTCGTGTTGGCACGCTAAATCCTGTCGATACATCCTGACTTACCTTCTCGTTATTGTTTCTCCACTCTTACACTTCAGTACTTCTTTGTACCTCGCGTGAACGCAAACACCGATAATTTATGTATTGCCGTACGATGACCGCGTCGCTACGGCAATGTATGTACGTGCGCTGGCCCTAACAAACTGAGGTTAAGATAATTGCAAATGGCGTCCAGCCATAAGAATCTATTCCGTTCAGCGGACTCCCTCCCAATTAGGGGACAGAACTAGGACCACTTTTGTTTCACGGAGTTCGGTCTCCTTATCTCTTACTTCGTGCTAGAAACCATAATTGGCTTTTGCTTCGCCGGAGGGGCAGGCGCCGGAGGCGGCATAGACGCCTTCGCCAGTGCTTCGTCGCATGCGCGACGCAGATGCACGTTTGCATCGCGGAGCACAGTGACCTCGCGTTGTAGGGAGGCCAAAGAACGACGCAGATGATCCGACTCATCATCGCCGCCACGGCCGGCCAAAATAAAGGTGGCATCCTTTATTTGGTGGAGGAGACGTTTCAAATCCCCACTCAGCTTCCCCTGCATTTTTCCGCTCCTCTTGCGGATGTCGTCGACGCGTTCAACGTATCCCGTAATACGTGCGCAGATCTCATACGAGGACGTAGAGTCGTCGCCGGGACGGGAGGACGCACCCCCGTCGGAGTCTCCATCAGAAAGGCGATTATCAGCCTTACGCTTCTTATGCTTGTTAGCACGGGAAGCGCGCGAAGCGCTGGACCCCTGCGACAGGTACGAACAGACGGACATATCGTCATCGTCAGGGAACGCAACGACGTCCGTGAGGTCAATCGCGTCAACAACCCCTACTTCGGGGGGAGCTGCCTGAGAAGGAGGCTCAACATGGGCGCCAGAGGTGCCCGGTTCTGCCGGTGGAGGCATGCCGGAAAAAGGGCTCTCCGGCGGAAGAGGCTCGTCGCAATAGTATGCGTTAGTGACCCTATAATAAGAGTCTGGCCACGCGGTGAGAGTCGCCATTTATGCATAAAAGCACACGAGAGAGAGAGAGCAATATAAGCTCACCGTCTCACTCGATTGACGCATGCGCACAATTGTCCTTAACCTCTTTTCCTTACATAATTCATGAATAAAGCTGTATTTTGATATTACAAATCTTTTCTTAAAATAATTATTATAAAACAATTCCAGATAATTGATGTGATCTAATTGTATAATATGTAGTTTTCGTCGATGTTTTCTAAGATTATAATTGTAGTATGGAACCTTCGTCAAATAATAAAAGATAAATAATTCCATGTTAAAAGAGAAAGAGTTTTCAAGATAGATATTCGAATTTATTATTAATATTACAGTACAAAGTACATAATTTTGTGTTTTTTGTGAAAAGTCACAGTTGCTCTTTGTCTCTAGTACTTCGTCCTTCATCGCGAATCGTAGATTCACCTGAACATTGATCTGTAGTGCTTTGTCCTTCATCGCGAATCGTAGAATCAACTGAACACTGGTCTGTAATGCTTTGTCCTTTATCGCAAATCGTTTCATTTTGTACTGAATGTGTTAAAGGCGCCTGTCGTAATACAAAGAATTAAGAAATGTGCTACAATTATTATTTTTACAGTATAAATAACAAAATTTATTACCTTGTCTTCAGTTCGTTTAAATGTTTTTTCTTTTAGCAAATATCCAAAAATTGTTGGCACTGCATTCAGTTTCAACTTCGGTGTTTTTTCACGCCTTTGCTCCCACATTTCTGGAGAAAAATGCACCTTCAAAAAACATTTGTAATTAATATGTTAAAGTAATCTAAATATGCAACATTCCTGAAATAATTCATCACTTATTATTTCATTATTCTATTACCTACAATACATAGATATCTATAATAGCCCGTGAGTGTGAATAATCACTTTTATTTAAAAAATTACTTACCTCGCATAAATATGGTTGTTTGGTATTCAGTTTTCGATATTCATGTTTGCAACCCATTGTGCCCGACGTTCAGGATTTTTCGGAAACATCTTTACAATATATCCTTTGGCAGTAGTTGTTGTAAAATGGTGCTGAGCATCCAATCATATTTATTACTGATATAATACGTTTTACTTAATACGGTTAAAAACAAACACTGAAAGACTTCACTTAACATCTGTAACCTCAACACTGAGCGAGGTGACAGTCTACTCACTTGTGTGAGTAGACGAGAACACACGAATACTTCCGAACTTTATCGAAGAATGCATAAATGGCGGACCAATCAACAAGCAGGACCGCGTGGCCAGACTCTTATTATAGGGTCACTAGTATGCGTCAACCATCAGGAAACACGTAAAAACCACTCCAAAAGGCGAAACAGCCAAAAACCAAAAAGTAACTAAGCCTAGGGGAAATTCCCTAGGCCCATTTAAAATAAGCGCGACCAAAAACCGATCAATACTACTTGAACGATTCGAAATCTAACTACTGGTCCTCGAAAAAAACTCAAAAACCAAAACCCGCCAAAATCCAGAAGTCATTAGACTTTGGACAAATTCTCCCAACCGAGGAGAATACACAACTACCTTAACAACCCGAAAAATATAAACGAAAAACCTTAAAAATGCAAATACACTAATCCAGGAAGAATTCCCCAGAACGAAATACAATTTTGTCCAAAATTTAGATAAACGCAACACTACGAACAAACCGAAAATACAAACACTTCAAAACGTCAAGTCCTACCTTACAATGGCAGCTAACCTGCTTCGCGCCGAAAATCTGCCGCCAAGAGAAAACGAAGTCCCACACGCCTCGCACAGGCAAAAAGGCCACAGCACAAACATCGCACACAATATCCGCACTCCCGAAAAGCCGAACAACGCGAGCAAATGTCCTAGGAAGCGACAAAAGCGTCCGAAATGTATGAGGTGGCCGGAGACCACGACCCGTCACCGGCACAACACCAAGTCCAACTGAGGTTTTCCGGAATGTCTGGCGGGCACCAGAGTGTCCCGGATTCCTCGGAATAGCCGCAAAAACACGTCGCGCACGCGAAAAACCCGAAAAAGCAACCGCGAACGCGGTAATAAACTCGCGATGTCGAGCGGGCTAACCCTAAAATGATCGGCATGTTACTTCGACACAAAAATCAACGAAAACTCAGAATTGCGGCAAAACTCGACGAGAATCGGAAAGCGCGTACTGGAATACACTAAACCAGCGTAAAGCGAACACCGAAAACCAGAATTGAAAGGCCGGATAAAGCAGCGAGTGCGGAGCGTACTGAAGACGCGTCCGCTCGGCTCGAGGCATCCGTCCAGACCCCCCCTCACTGAAACCTACCTAACCCAACCTAACCTAACCTTGGTTAGGTTATATTTTCTGAAATTGGAGCCCCGGACATATACGCTCGGTTTTTAGCCCGCTTCGCGAGAGGGTGGGGAGGGAGGGGCTTCGCCCCTCCCCCCGCCGGCATCCGTGCCGTGTACCAAGTGATCAAAATCTGTGTGAAATTTGTTACACTGGTTCTGGCGGGGGGGGGGGGGGCGAAGCCCCCTGCCCCCCGCCCTTCGGCGAAGCGGGCTGAAACCGAGCGTATGTGTCCGGTGCTCCAGTTTCGGAAAATATAACCTTTTGCTTGTCGTGGACGGCTGAAAATTCGTGCAAAATCATTAAACTTCTTTTAGTAATACTTTTTAGTAAACAACAACCAACGGCTGAAACCTTTTGAAGGTCACTCAGGAGGGTAACCTCTATAATATATGTCAAGAACAAGGTGATAGGAGGTGGGTTCGCTACTCGGTAGATTTACCAAAATAATGAATATCACCAACTCAGAACTGCTCGGAAAAAGAAAAAATTTCTAACGGCTAGAACTTTTTCATTTCTGAGTTTACGGTATTTTCAATAGCAGAGAACTCTAGGCAATATAAAAAATAATGTTATCAACAACTCAGAACTGCTCGAAAAGAATTGCATAAACGTCGAGCGCTACCGTATAGCTTATCCGGAATTTCATGCCAAATTCATGTCAAACAAACTTTTGATTAAAATATCTCAGGAACTAAAGCCTTATTTAAAAATCTAACGGCACTTTAAAAATATAATATAAATGCAAGCTTTCGATTGTAACCAATTTGAATAAGATTGGTGCAGTCTATCCTGAGATATTGTAACTGAATGTTAGAATTGTGACGTTTCGTTTTCCTCCTTTTCCGAAACCAGTTTCAGACTCACGTATGTATGCTTGCACATACACATGCAAAGCGATTTTGTCACTCACGGTGCGTTCACAGATGCACGATTTAATTTATTATGAATTAAAACTGATTTTAATACATGGAAAATATTTTATTTTACGATTAAGATATAAATCGCAAAAACTATTATATAAAAATTTAAAATTACTTGTTTTAAATGAAATCATCGTGATAGCGTCGCAATGATAAGGAAATAATTCTTCTAATTTTGAAATATAAATTATGACAATTTAAGATATAAGTTGGAACATTTTATACTCATAGAATGAAACCGAGAAAAAAAGAGAGAGGGAGAGAGAGAAAATTTTAAATTGTCACAATTTATATTTGACAATTAGCAGTATTCAAAAGATTTGCACGATTAGATAAATCTTTATTATCCAACATTTTTATGTTTGATGAGATCTCACAACAGAAATAAAATGACATATTATTGTGGCAATACAAAAATACATAAAAACATTTAAAATTAATGAAATGTAAAAAATTTTTCACAAAAAGTAATGAGATCCTTCTAAAACACTTTACAAAGGTAAAAAAATACACCAAGTACATAAAAAAGCAAAACTAAATATGATGAAATCCATAGTTAACTAGCCAAGTACCTAGAAGCAATTCAGTTTGAGGATTTGTAATTTGAAATAATACTTTGGCGTGCCCGGGTCGCATCAAGAGACACGGTAGTGTCTCGCGCCAAGTATACGCACAGCGAGACCGCACCGTGACTCTTTTACGCGAAGCGACGCTTTCCCAGACATTCAGATTATTAGATCTCAATAACCGCTGAACGGATGAACTTCTAAGTAGGCTCAATGGATAGCTTGGGGTCGAATTATATAATAAAAGTTTTTTTATTTTTCTTGTACGTACCCTACGAGCGGAGATATGGCGATGCAAAGTCTGAAAAAGTCTGAAATTGGAAAATTTCATTTAAGAAACGTCGTCATCGTCGTCAAATGTACAGTCCGTTCTTTTTCGTCGAGATGGCAGCAGCTCCGTTTATACCGACCGGCGGGGATGCTGTTGGTATATCCGTGTGACTCACACATAACGATCATATGTAGAGGCTCTATGTGTAAGTCACACGGATATACGGACAGCATCTCCGCCGGTCGGTGTACGACAAGTGTACGACGCGATGTAGTGCAAGAAAAAAGATATATTTGCGAGAGAACGAGTGAGTGAGTGAGCGAGAGAGCGAGTGAGTGAGAGGGCGAGATAGAGAGAAAGAGAGAGTGAAAATGAGTAAATAAAGGAAGACCCGGGGCGGGCAATCCGACCGCAGGCGAGGAAGTGAAGTGAGTGTTATTGTTTCGTCGTTAAATAACCTATCCATTGAGTGAGATTGAATACAATGTAAGTAACCTATGTAAGTAAGCACTTTATTCTGATTATTATTAGTATTATTTAATAATGTTAGAGAAGTAATATAATTAAAATTAATAAATTTACTCGAGTTCTCTTTGATCAATCGCACTTTCCGTTATAGACACCAATTTCATGCACATTTCTGTGTCTCGTAGGCGATCAGAGTAGCTTTCCTGGGATTAGAGAACTTCCACAATTATCCTCAGGCAATCGCCGAAATTGAAAACCTGCTTCTCGGTGAACTAGCGGAGACGATAACGTCGATCGATCGACATTAACCAAGTTTTATTTGAAAAGATCATCGATAGATTTAATGATACATCCGCGATGCAAGTAATTCTCTAATTTAAATACATATCTCTGGAAAAATTATTTTAGACATTCTAATTTTCTATATACGGTTTTGTACTTTTGCAGCCAGGACAATTGGTCGAAATGTGTCTCGCACATAGACGAGCAAAAACATTACCAGAACCGTTTCTAGTTTCGCGAGAGATTATTGTAGAGAAATAATCTGTCGCACAAAGAAGTTCACTGAATACTTTACGAAATCCTTTCACGGAGGGGAAAATGCTTCGAGTGCGCTCCCAGAATAGCGTGTAGTAAGTTGAAGAATAAAATCAGTCGAGCATCCGACTTTAGTCTCGCGATATTATTTGACAGATCGTGAATGGTGAGTCGTTTGAATAAATCTATTTTGTTTTCAGTGAGCAGGAGGCGAAATTTGTACAGGATCGTATAACAGGCGTGGAGAAGCACTTCGCTGAACTATGCACGATATTTGCAGCGTTTACCAGGAAAACGGCCAGGTGATGACCGGCTAACTCTATCGATTATTTTTCCTCAGCGATACACACGGACCCTTCACTCGCTATCGCTTCGACGTAAAACCTCATTTCCATTTATTATTCACCAGCAATATTATTTTCAGACTGCGCGATAAAAGTGACGAGCTTGCAAAAGTAATACAGGTCTATGGTGATTCGGAAACTATAAATCGATCCATGAGTACTGGATTGGCGAACTTTTCCGCAACGTTATCAGTCGTCGGTGATTATAGGTAAAAACGATTCTTCAAATGCAGAAGTACAAAGATTGGACGCGAAAGTAATTGCGCCTCTTTCACAGTACGTAATGATTTGCAAGCATGCACGCGATGATGTAAAAAATACCTTCGCAGCACGCGACAGAGAATTCACAGGACGAAGGCAATTGGACAAAGTTCGAGAAAGAAATCCTAGGAATCGTCAAATGGTAGTATCCTTACAATTAAAACCTCATTGTACAAGCATCACTTAATTTCAATCGTGATTTCATTAATTCCATGGCTTTCGTAATTGTAAATCGAAAGATCATTTAGACGATAAATAAAATCGCGCAATAAATATATTGATGAAATCATTTCAAACTAATATAACTATGTTACTCAAGTATCTCTTGTTACAAATCTTTATCTAAAAAGGAATATTTATTATTAGTCACACGCCGAGTCTGAAGTGATGAAAGCATCCGTTGAGGTGTCCCGAGTGGTCAAGGGATTGGAGGAGCAGATCAACTCGTTCGAGCGACGAAAGCTGCACGATTTGCAATCTGTACTATTGGATTTTGTCATCATCGAACTGAGGTTTCACACAAAGGCTCTTGAACTTCTGACCAAAGCGTACCAAGATATCGTATCTATCGACGAGATTAAAGATCTCGAGAACAATTTTTTAAAATCTAAATTTCTTCAAATCGTGTGATCATTTTCATATTTCATATAAAATGAAAAAAAGCTTGGAACTTTATAAAGAGTTTATTTCAATCAATATTAAGAGATATTAAATATATATATATATATATATATATATATAATGTATAAGTGTAGTTGATTTAACATGCTTTTAACGTGCAGGACTTTCAAATTGCTAGAGGAGAAATGAATGCGGTAAACTTGCTTGGAATTAATATTGCGCGATAATTTTACATTTCAATATTATATATTATTAATTATAAACGGCGTAATAACGTATCGATAATAGTGTTTAACCAAATCACGCGATTATGTACAGGAATTTAGAGAAACAATGCGCGCCCCTGACTCCGTCACAAGGCTGGACACAGTAAACAGAACGTCGTTTCGACACGCTTATTCCTTAATGAACTTAGCTAACCGATTCTGCAACACTGCAGAAATTGGCTAATCGAGAAGCCGAGTCTGCTGTAAGCTCAACAATCAATAATTCATTCATTTAACGTGTGAGTCGTTCTACTATTCCATTCTTGAATCTTTAACGATGACTGCTTCCAGGATTCCGTACAAACCGGATTCACAAATTCATCCGAGTCGGTCCAAGTCGAGGAATACGCGGACAGCACGGAGGAAACGGAATCAGAATCGATTCGAGAGAAGCCTGTGAGAACTAGGCATAAGTCTATGTAACCTCAGGTCTTTTAATCGTGCCCCCCTATTTTTCCAGAAAAAAGAATACTCTGGATATAAAGTAAAGCAGCGCTTCGTTCTCAGGCCTATCCCACCAATCCCTACATGTCAGAAGTCCTTCATATCGTCCATAATATTATCGCATACTTTCGAAAATGAATTGAACGAAGTAAATTTTATTTACACACTTTACTTTTGAAAAATACTCGATTTGTACTTTAGATAGATATAAATGTCTATGAATAGTTGTTTAAGATGGAACAAAAATTCAATATAACAGTTTTAATAAAAGAAGAGGATCCTGAATCATCTTTACGCCAAGAATTATAATGTCTAATAATCAATATATGTATGAGTTACGTTATATTAAAGTTGTGTTATTTAATGTAATCCTCATTCACTTTCTGATAGCTCAGTCAATCGTAATAAAGATCATTCAAAGCAATAGAAAAAGTATAGTTTTATAGAAACGTGTAAGTTTTTTTATAATATAACAAAAGGATATCTCATGCATGCTTATCATTCCTCTACATGATTGTATGGCTATTCCAGATACTTTGGATGAGTGGTCACTTGTTAGATTAATATATTGAAGATATGGCACATTAATAGTACGATTATTACTGAGTAATATTACTAATAAGTAAATGCAGCTTTCACAGTTATATAAGATATATATACAATATGTATAATGCTGAAACAAATGTAAGTATTATGTTTGTTATCTGTATATAAATAAAATAGTTACATTAACAATGTTCGTTATCACGACGTGATCGACTTGAACACAGGAGCATCGATAATCGTTTTGTTAGAAGATAATAGGATGAAGAGATTACGATTACTGCAACGTAAAAAAAAGAGAAAGAAAATTAATAGAACTTTTCAAAATAGAAAAACGCGCTCATGCACTATTAGGCTTTTTTCACCAGGAATGGCGATAGGCTATTAATAAAAATAAAAATATATAATATTGGTGCGAAACACTACCATATACTACCATAGGTACGGTCAAAGTCACGCTGCGAAGCGCTTCTAGACACTTTTTATCCTTTTCTTGAATAACTTTCCATATATCATATATTAAATATATATGTATATCTTATATATATTAAATAGATATATTGAAAAATATTCTTAATAAATTTTATATTATTATTATTTATTATTTAGCTTTAACAATATATAGTATATATACATAAAAATATATTAGTATGTATACATACTATGTTTACGCTGGCGATGCTTATGTTATTAGCACGTTCTTATAATTTTGATCGATAAGTTCTTAATGTTATTAAAATACAAACAATAACTTAATTTTTAATTTTTGCAAAAATATGAACTCGTCAGATTAAAAATGGCATTTTTTAAAAACAATGGTTAATTTTTGTTCATAACTGCAAATGATTCTTTGATAGTCAATACATTATTTATTAAACTAGATTTCGAAAACACCTTAATTTTATATTTTAGGTTTTGAATTTGTAAAAATTCGCCTGTGTGCGCCGCGCTGCCTCCGTCCACATCACAGTCGTGCCATCTGTCGTTACCGACCGTTACTCATAACCGAAGGAAGGCATTTATGCCGTTGCTTGTACATTTACGACGCGCCCGCCACGTCCGTTTGTGGCGCATTTTCACA
Organism: Ooceraea biroi; assembly: GCF_003672135.1. NCBI lineage: Eukaryota > Metazoa > Arthropoda > Insecta > Hymenoptera > Formicidae > Ooceraea > Ooceraea biroi. The sequence continues at coordinate 11,326,250 of NC_039507.1, forward strand.
TATTGCATCCTAATGAACCAATAGCGCACGGGCACCGCAGATGTGGGGGGCGCGGCGGGCGCGTTATTAATATTAAATACTTTATACAAAACCCAAAACCCACAAATACATATATTATATTCTATCAAGAGACACGGCAGTGTCTCGCACCAATATTATATATTTTTATTATTAATACCCTATCGCCTTTCCTGGTGAAGAAAGCCTAATAGTGCATGAGCGCGTTTTTCTATTTTGAGAAGTTCTATTAATTGTCTTTCTCTTTTTTTTACGTTGCAGTAATCGTAATCTCTTCATCCTATTATCTTCTAACAAAACGATTATCGATGCTCCTGTGTTCAAGTCGATCACGTCGTGATAACGAACATTGTTAATGTAACTATTTTATTTATATACAGATAACAAACATAATACTTACATTTGTTTCAGCATTATACATATTGTATATATATCTTATATAACTGTGAAAGCTGCATTTACTTATTAGTAATATTACTCAGTAATAATCGTACTATTAATGTGCCATATCTTCAATATATTAATCTAACAAGTGACCACTCATCCAAAGTATCTGGAATAGCCATACAATCATGTAGAGGAATGATAAGCATGCATGAGATATCCTTTTGTTATATTATAAAAAAACTTACACGTTTCTATAAAACTATACTTTTTATATTGCTTTGAATGATCTTTATTACGATTGACTGAGCTATCAGAAAGTGAATGAGGATTACATTAAATAACACAACTTTAATATAACGTAACTCATACATATATTGATTATTAGACATTATAATTCTTGGCGTAAAGATGATTCAGGATCCTCTTCTTTTATTAAAACTGTTATATTGAATTTTTGTTCCATCTTAAACAACTATTCATAGACATTTATATCTATCTAAAGTACAAATCGAGTATTTTTCAAAAGTGAAGTGTGTAAATAAAATTTACTTCGTTCAATTCATTTTCGAAAGTATGCGATAATATTATGGACGATATGAAGGACTTCTGACATGTAGGGATTGGTGGGATAGGCCTGAGAACGAAGTGCTGCTTTACTTTATATCCAGAGTATTCTTTTTTCTGGAAAAATAGGGGGGCACGATTAAAAGACCTGAGGTTACATAGACTTATGCCTAGTTCTCACAGGCTTCTCTCGAATCGATTCTGATTCCGTTTCCTCCGTGCTGTCCGCGTATTCCTCGACTTGGACCGACTCGGATGAATTTGTGAATCCGGTTTGTACGGAATCCTGGAAGCATTCATCGTTAAAGATTCAAGAATGGAATAGTAGAACGACTCACACGTTAAATGAATGAATTATTGATTGTTGAGCTTACAGCAGACTCGGCTTCTCGATTAGCCAATTTCTGCAGTGTTGCAGAATCGGTTAGCTAAGTTCATTAAGGAATAAGCGTGTCGAAACGACGTTCTGTTTACTGTGTCCAGCCTTGTGACGGAGTCAGGGGCGCGCATTGTTTCTCTAAATTCCTGTACATAATCGCGTGATTTGGTTAAACACTATTATCGATACGTTATTACGCCGTTTATAATTAATAATATATAATATTGAAATGTAAAATTATCGCGCAATATTAATTCCAAGCAAGTTTACCGCATTCATTTCTCCTCTAGCAATTTGAAAGTCCTGCACGTTAAAAGCATGTTAAATCAACTACACTTATACATTATATATATATATATATATATATATATTTAATATCTCTTAATATTGATTGAAATAAACTCTTTATAAAGTTCCAAGCTTTTTTTCATTTTATATGAAATATGAAAATGATCACACGATTTGAAGAAATTTAGATTTTAAAAAATTGTTCTCGAGATCTTTAATCTCGTCGATAGATACGATATCTTGGTACGCTTTGGTCAGAAGTTCAAGAGCCTTTGTGTGAAACCTCAGTTCGATGATGACAAAATCCAATAGTACAGATTGCAAATCGTGCAGCTTTCGTCGCTCGAACGAGTTGATCTGCTCCTCCAATCCCTTGACCACTCGGGACACCTCAACGGATGCTTTCATCACTTCAGACTCGGCGTGTGACTAATAATAAATATTCCTTTTTAGATAAAGATTTGTAACAAGAGATACTTGAGTAACATAGTTATATTAGTTTGAAATGATTTCATCAATATATTTATTGCGCGATTTTATTTATCGTCTAAATGATCTTTCGATTTACAATTACGAAAGCCATGGAATTAATGAAATCACGATTGAAATTAAGTGATGCTTGTACAATGAGGTTTTAATTGTAAGGATACTACCATTTGACGATTCCTAGGATTTCTTTCTCGAACTTTGTCCAATTGCCTTCGTCCTGTGAATTCTCTGTCGCGTGCTGCGAAGGTATTTTTTACATCATCGCGTGCATGCTTGCAAATCATTACGTACTGTGAAAGAGGCGCAATTACTTTCGCGTCCAATCTTTGTACTTCTGCATTTGAAGAATCGTTTTTACCTATAATCACCGACGACTGATAACGTTGCGGAAAAGTTCGCCAATCCAGTACTCATGGATCGATTTATAGTTTCCGAATCACCATAGACCTGTATTACTTTTGCAAGCTCGTCACTTTTATCGCGCAGTCTGAAAATAATATTGCTGGTGAATAATAAATGGAAATGAGGTTTTACGTCGAAGCGATAGCGAGTGAAGGGTCCGTGTGTATCGCTGAGGAAAAATAATCGATAGAGTTAGCCGGTCATCACCTGGCCGTTTTCCTGATAAACGCTGCAAATATCGTGCATAGTTCAGCGAAGTGCTTCTCCACGCCTGTTATACGATCCTGTACAAATTTCGCCTCCTGCTCACTGAAAACAAAATAGATTTATTCAAACGACTCACCATTCACGATCTGTCAAATAATATCGCGAGACTAAAGTCGGATGCTCGACTGATTTTATTCTTCAACTTACTACACGCTATTCTGGGAGCGCACTCGAAGCATTTTCCCCTCCGTGAAAGGATTTCGTAAAGTATTCAGTGAACTTCTTTGTGCGACAGATTATTTCTCTACAATAATCTCTCGCGAAACTAGAAACGGTTCTGGTAATGTTTTTGCTCGTCTATGTGCGAGACACATTTCGACCAATTGTCCTGGCTGCAAAAGTACAAAACCGTATATAGAAAATTAGAATGTCTAAATTATGTCAAGAATGTCAAAATGCAATTGTTGTCAGTAACGGAAAGTGCGATTGAATCAAAGAGAACTCGAGTAAACACGCGTGATTTACTTGGGCTGGTCAAACACTTTTATTTTACTTCTCTAATATTATTAAATAATACTAATAATAAGAATAAAATGTATAGCCGAGTAAGCAAACTGTCAGCAGTATGTCGACAGATTGGCAGCAGATTCAATCAGAATAATGCAACAGATCCGGTACCATCTGTGTCCGCATTAAGATTGTGTTCTGCCAGCAGATCCTGCTAACATGATCTGACAGCAGATTGGCGGCAGAAATAGAGCAAGATCTGCGCAGTTTAGTTGGCAGCAGATTTGGAGCAGAAATCGATCAGGCTCTGCGAGAAAGTGCCGTAGTAGTACAAATTTATTGGAGCAATATTGGTTAAAAATATAAATCTAATTTTTTATGTGGGGTATGAATTAATTTCTTATATTGGTCCACTATTGTAAAGTAATCTGTTTTTTAATCAATACTTAATTTGATTAAATGGGCAAATTTAATGCCTTCAGATTGCTTGCGGCGTGTGTGGACGTTGTCCATGAGAACCTCTGTGCCGCAAGTGCAAACATTCTTAGAAAAATTAATATTATTATGTCAAGACGCGTATATTAACTTATATAACTGTCAGACTAAATCTTAACGTCGAGTAAGAACTCAACATGTTCACCACCTAGCGGTGCGGAGCGAAAACGCATATTCCTAGCCGTGTAAATTTGAATAGTGTCAAAAGCTGCAGATCCTGTTCAGTTTCTGCCGCCAACCTGGCGCCAGGTTATGTCGGCAGGCTCTGTTCGGTTTCTGTCGCCAATCTGCTGCCAACTACACTGCGCAGATCCTGCTCTATTTCTGCCGCCAGGTTATGTCGGCAGGCTCTGTTCAGTTTCTGCTGCCAATCTGCTGTCAGATCATGTTATAAGCAGGATCTGCTGGCAGAACACAAGCTTAATGCGGACACAGATGGTACCGGATCTGTTGCATTATTCTGCTTCATATCTGCTGCCAATCTGTCAGCATACTGCTGACAGTGTGCTTACTGGGTGGATTTTGTACCCAATCTGTGGCCTCTCTGCTCACATATTTTGTCGAACAGATTTTGCCAATGTCTGTTCTTCGCAGGTTTGGCTGACTGGGAGGTTACTTACATTGTATTCAATCTCACTCAATGGAATAGGTTATTTAACGACGAACTAAAACAATCCTCGGCTGCGGTCGGATCTCCCGCCTGAGTCTTCCTTCACATTCTCACTCAACTTCTTTCACTACATGGTCGTTGCGATGTGTACATCGCAACGACCGCAACGTCATTCTGTCTTTATTGCTCACTGAACATTGAATAAAGATAGAATGACGTTGCGGTCGTTGCGAGCGTCAAGTGGAACGCAGCCACAGTGCATTACAATATACTATTTGATTGGCGCGAGACACTGCCGTGTCTCTTGATACGCGTATCAAACGATCGGTGTAACTAGGTCATTATCATGGTCTATGACTTACGTCAAATGGATTTGATACATCGACCATCAGTGACTGGTGTCTACGCGTGTCTCGGATTTGCATCGTAGCAACGTTTTACGCAGTTAGCCATAGAAGGAAGGAAGATATCAAAATACGGACCGTCAAAATAAGAACCGAGAAAAGGTTAATTTAGGTATGTCGAGATATAATAAGTGTTTTCATTTTTCTTGTACGTGCATTAGTCGCTCGAGTAATCAGAATTTGTGGATATTTTAATGGTACAAAGTAAGTGGTATGTTTGCTCGAATTTGCTCATAACAATTGCTCGTGTCGCATTTCCTCGGTAATTATTTTCTGTAAAATTTCTTAGTGTACGAATACTTTTGATTTCAAGATTCTCTTTTTGAAACAATGCCATCTTATTAGGCCGGTATTCATAGTCGCATCTTATATTATATTTAACACCGTCTTAAGTTTATCTGCAGATGCTGTATAGATCATAATATCATTGGCTACGGAGTATCTGAAGATACACTTAAGATGGTCTTAAATATAAGATTCGACTATGAATACCAACCTTAGTATGCGAATCATGAGGTGTTCTTATTATTAGTTATATAGTTTAAAAATGTTTTGTTTCAGGTTACGTTGGTTATATTTAAGTAAGTTTTTTTCTTTTTTTCTCTTTTCTATTTTTCTTTCTCTTTTTCTATTTCTATCTCTTTCTATTTTTACATTTTATTTTCATTTATTCTCTCTCTCGCTCTCTCTCTCTCGCTCTCTCTCGCTCTCGCTCTCTCTCTCTCTCTCTCTCCTCTCTCTCTCTCTCTCTCTCTCTCTCTCGCTCTCTCTCTCTCTTTCTCTCTCTCTCTCTCGCTCTGTATACATTCCCTTTTCTTTTCTTTATTATTTATTTTTAAGTTAATTTTAAGTTATTTTTAAGGTCGCTTTGCGCCCATATCTATACAAGGATACAAGGTCGCTTTGCACCCATACAAGGTTGGTAAGAGTAAAAGAAGTGTTGCATAGTTGCAAAACAATTTGTAAAGGGATTTAAAATATCTCTAAAAGCAAGGGACGTTATTTTCATGCCTGCAGAAAAAGATATAATTACCAGAGGCGAATGGCTTATCGATACACATATAAATAATTTCCAACGACTTTTACAAAGTTGTTCAGATTATAAACCTGTTGATACAGTGCTAATACAGCATCCTGATTCAATAGAACCCATACCGAGAAATAGAAAGCATATCCAGATACTACATAGTTCGTTGGGAGGAGGACATTGGGTATGTAGTTATTATGATACAAAAAACATATGTATTTACGATTCTTTAAATAATAAAATGTTACATGAGCATTATAAACAATTCTTGACGAAATTATTCCCAACACATGACTTTATTAAGTATCCTGTCAAATTTCCTACTGTGCAAAGTCAATCCAACGGTAGTGATTGCGGTGTTTTCGCAATAGCTTTTGCAGTTTCATTGTTATTTAAGATCAAACCAGAAAAAGTAAGGTATGATCACAGCTTAATGCGTTTGCATTTAATAAAAATTTTTTAGACAAATATTATTGAGCATTTTCCTCAAGATTTAAACTATGGCGTTCCTCAGAAAGTTCTTCCATTAGCAGTGGTAAGAGCAAGAGAAGTTGAAGCGGCCCGTATACGTATAAAACGTCAATATGAAAAGGAATATGACATATTGAATCAATTAAAAGAAAATCAAAATTCTCAGCAATGTATGAATAATTTGGAAAAGAATCATGCTAAGAGGAAACAGCAGTATCTATAGGATTTAGAGAATAATCGTGCTAAACAGCGGCGTCGATATGAACAGAATTTAGAGAATAACCGTGCTGAAAAGCGGCATCGATATAAACAGGATTTAGAGAATAATTGTGCTAAATAGCGGCGTCTATATGAACAGAATTTAAAAAATAATCGTGCTGAAAAGCGGCGTCGGTATGACAAGAATTTAGTAAAAGAACGTGCGCAAAAACGAAAACGTTATTGCATAAATTCTGAGCGTGAACGAGAAAGACAAAAGGAATTATCTTCTGATCGTAAGTGGCTTTATAATAAGCGATTTGATGCCTGCTTACTGCATTCTAAATAATCTCTCTGTATGATGTACCTGAGGTAATATCGTCTCTTCATGATTTTGAGAAGTTGCTTTTACAAAGAGCTAAAGCTTTTCAAACTGTTGTTAAAATGGGAACAGTTATTAATAAAAAAATACCTGAAAGACAAAAGATACAAAAAGTTAAAGGTAGAACATTTCATTTACCACTTCCTTTACAACAGACTTTAAATAAATTATGTTCTAACACTGATCCAATAAACCTAAATCACGAATTTATTTTACTTCGAAATGTTCCAACTAAATCAAAAATTATCTGGGAAGATTTAGTGGATATTAAAAAAGTATTTGAAGCTCTAATATGGTTGAAAAATAATAATCCTTTATATTCTAAAATTGTACTGCCCGAAACTCACGATAAACTATTTTTAGGGAATTTGGATAATGTAGAATTTGAAATGCAAGAAACAGAAAATGTTGTAGAAACAGAAAATAATGTAGAAACAGAAAATGATGTAGAAACAGAAAATGATGTAGAAGTTACATTACATGACCAACGTAAGGCAATGCTGACTCAAAAAGATAAAGATGATAGTTATTACGAGCAGTTTCCTATAGTTCCTCTACAGGCAAATAAAGAAAATCAAACTGCGAGTACCTTATATTAAGTGTTACCAATTCAGGATTCACCCTTGGATAATCGGGAAAAAAATTTGGATTTGATGTGTTTTCCAGATTTATTCCCACTTGGTTGTAATGGCGAATGTGATGAAACTAGACCGGTGAAACTTCAGGAACATGAATATGTTAAATGTCGTTTTACGTCTAGGCATCCACAATTTAGAGTAAATCAACAATACTTGTTTTATGAGTTAAATAAGGCGATTATTCGTCAGTTAAGTCGTGGAATTTACCATAAACTGAATATAACTAATCCACGGATTCGTTACACGGCTGCGGAGTATTTAGAGGCTATGTCGAAAGAAATTTTGGAACCTGACTTAAATACAATGTTTTCTTCACTTCGAAATACGGAACAATATTGGCGTAGACCGAGAAGTGATTTGTCTTGCATGACACAACATTACGGACCTGCGACATAGTTTCTAACATTAAGTCCTAGTGAATGACTATGGGACGATTTAGGTGAATATATTCGTGAAGTCAATGGATAGCAAAACTCTTCATTGAGTACCAGTGCACTTGTTGCTAAAGATCCTGTATCAACGTCGAGATTTCTTGATAATAAATTTCGGGCAATGCTTGATTTTATTTGTTCCAAAGATTGTCCGATCGGTGAAGTAACACACTATTTTTGGCGACGAGAATATCAAGGTAGAGGTATACAACATTTCCATTTACTAATTTGGGTTAAAGATGCACCGATTTTCGGTGAATCTTCTATTCAAGAAGTGTCTGAATTTATTTCAAAATACATAAGTTGCAAACTGCCAGATAAAAATATTTCGCCATTATTGTACAGACGCGTTGATACGCATCAACGACACAAACATAATGATTATTGTCTACGTTCTAAAAAAGTAGGACGTAAAGTTGTTCGTAGGTGTCGGTTTGGATTTCCTCGTTCCGTTACTGAAATAGTAAATATAAGAGATGTGCCAACTGCAATAGCAGGTAGAAAACAATTAAAACATAAAAGCAGATTGTACGATCTTCTTCGAAAAAATAATGAAGTCGATATTAATGATTATAATCCTGCTACTCTTACTGCATGGGAAGGAAATATGGATATACAATTTATTGGTGAAAAGTCGACATTGCTCACTTGGTACGTTACCAAATATTTGAATAAAGCAGCGAAAAGTAAGTTATCTGATTTTGATCTTGCCAATTGTAAGAATGATAAAAAAAAATCATTGGCAAGTGTTCTATGGAATTTTGGTTTACGATCCATAAGCAATAGAGAATGTGGAGCTCTTGAAGCTGCTGATACGTTGCTAGGTATTCCTTTATATGGGACTGATCGAAATACGACGATTAAATGGTTAGATGTTAATGTAATACGGCAGAGGAAATTAAAAAATCGTAAAGAAATTGAAGCTCTTGATGGTGAATCTACAGATATATTTCATCCATCTTTAGTAGATAATTATTATCCGAATAGACCGGAAGAATTAGAATCTGTGTCTCTTTATGAATTCGCACAATGGTATGATATCAACGACAATCGAACCGCGAAATAATATTATTGAATACTATAAAATAGATAATAGTCATTATCTTAAACGGCGTCAACGTGGATGTCTTATTAATCATTATAAACATAATGTTAATAATCGACCGGAAGAATATTTCTTTTTATTACTGCTTATGTTTAAACCATGGTGGAAATTAGAGGATCTTAGAGATAGTTGTGATACTTATGCGGAATCATTTTATAAAGTAAAACTGCATCTTACGGAGGCATTGCAATATCATGAAAAGCTAGAAGAATTAAAAAAAGCATTTGAAACTGCGCAAGAGTTAGTTCAGCAATTACTAGATGAAGAATTACAAAAAAACGTGTCTCAGGATGACCCTGACAATCCGATAGGCGTTCAAAATATATAAGCTGGTGAAGCAATGCAAGATTTTAGAGATCTTGGTAATAAAATAGACGAGAAAATTAATGTGTCTCAAATGATAGCACAATTAAATACGGATCAAAAAAGGACATTCGATAGAGTCATTGATACTATAAGGTCAGATAATTCGATATTACGATTGTATGTTAGCGGAGAAGGTGGAACTGGAAAGAGTTTCTTAATTAAAACAATTAAGTGTTGGATAAAACAATATCTCAATAAAGATACCGCTATAGCGGCACCTACTGGCATAGCAGCGTTTAATGTAGACGGTTTGACAGTTCATAGATTACTTCAATTACCTGTTGAACATGGTCTTACTCCAAACTATAAACAATTGTCTGATCATGTGTTAAAAGTTTTACGAGCAGATCTCAAGGATGTTGTTCTTTTTGTGATTGATGAAGTGTCAATGATATCTAATTTGACTTTAATGTATATACATCTTCGATTGTCTGAAATATTTAATACTAATGATTGTGAAGACGGTTGGTTCGGTTGAAAGCACATTCTTTTATTCGGCGATCTGCTTCAATTACCTCCTGTACGTGAAGATCCTATTTTTGTACGATTACCAAATGACAAAATTAATAAATGTGTGGGTTCTTTAACTGCTGTTAATTTATGGGCTACATTATTTGATTATGATGAGTTGACGATCAATACGCGTCAGCAAGGGGATGATTCTTATCGACAGTTGTCAAGAATTCGTATTGGTTTAGTGACAAAGTCTGATTGCGAGATTCTTGAAAATCGAAAAATATCGTTTAAAGGTGATTCTTTTGAATCTAGATTAAACGAATTATGTAATTTTATTAATGATTTTCCGTTGGACATTATTTGTTTATTGCCTACTCGTCATATGTGTGATGTTCTTAATGCTGCAATGTTAAACCGCATTGCTTCGAAAGAGATATTATTAATTGCCGAAGACACGATTGACTGTATACCATATGTGAGAAAGAAAGTATCAAAAGTATTATCGAATAATGATGATGATAATTCTAAAACTGCTGGACTTTCAAAAGAAATTGTAATTAAGATTGGAGCAAAAGTTATGATAAGGCGTAATATTGATGCTACCTTAGGTCTTGTGAATGGTACAATAGCTAAGGTAATTTCAGTTGTACAAGATACGTCTACCGATGATGTAGAAAAAGTAAAGCTTCTTTTACCATCAGGATTAGAATATTTAATTGAAAGAGTGAGCATTAAATTTCAAGTGGTGGATAGAGCGTTTGTTACTAGAAAACAATTTCCATTGTGTCTGAGTTATGGAATCACCATTCATAAAAGTCAAGGATTGAGCTTACAAAGTGCTATCATGGACATAGGCAACTCTATATTTAATTGTGGTCAAGTTTATGTTGCATTATCACGAGTAACGTCTCTAGAAGGGTTGCATTTAATTAACTATGATCCTTCGTCAGTAACAGCTGATGAAAACGCTATTAGGGAATATAATCGACTAAGAAATAAGTACAAACCAGAAGCAGAAATAATTACTGTTGCAAAAGAACGCTATCGCAAAGTGAAAGATGTTCAATGGGCATTGTCAAAAGTAATTGCTTCAATTCAAGAGAATTGTCAAAATCAAAATCAAAAATTACGGCAAAATGTTGCTTGGGTTTTACATGGTTTACAAAATACAGACAATGTTTCGTGTTATGCAAATGCAGCATTACAATGTCTAATGCATTTAAGTCCTATTAGAAAACAATTGGTGAAGTGTAATAAATCAGATGTTTTAAGAATGTTGATGCATCGATATGAAAATGGAATGTGCAATTTGAATACATATGCAGTACAGCAATATTTAGGAGAACCGTTTTCAATAAATGTAAAACGTGATGTGTTCGAGTTTCTTACAATCCTATGCACTAAATATGATTGTATAAGACAACTGGTAGAGCATCAAGTAACTTCTACTAGTCGATGTAAATCTTGTGATTATACAAAGAAATTTGCTTGTAAGGATGTAGTTATTTCAATACCTATTAACAATTTGGGGAAAAAAAGCTATGCTCTTAATGATTTATTAAATGTTACATTTTCACATTGGTGTGAATCAGATGGGTCATGCGAACAGTGTACAGGAAATGATATTTTGTTGAAGAACGAATTAACAGTAACGAAAGATATAGTTATTATTCGTTTAGTATTATTTTCATCCCAAGATGATAAAATGGTGACAGCAATACGTAAATTTAATATATGTACTATTCCTACAACTAAAGTTTTAATAGCTGGACAAACGTATAAGCTTATAAATGCTATATTTCATAGTGGTTTATGTATTGAGGATGGTCATTACACGAGTATATGTAGAGAAGGAATGTCTAGTAATTGGACTGAAGCTGATGATGCACAAATTAAAAAAAGACAATAGCTTAGAGGTGCTAAAGATATTTATATATTATTTTTACAAAAACTTGATAGTAAATAAAGTATATATCAGCGCCCGTATACAGGGTGTTTCCTAAGTAAGTAGACAAACTTAAGGAGGATATTCCTTGGCTTATTTTAAGAAGAAAAGGTCATATAAACATATGTCCTAAACTGCTTTGTTTTCCAAAAAAAGTACATCACTGTTTTCGTTCACTTTTCGGATAGCGTGCTTTTGCAGTACGAGTCAACAGCGGTGGGGATGGGAGTGGGGATGGTCTCGCGGCGCCGCAAGTGAACACTCGTTTCAGACTGCGCTGCGCGGCCGCCGCGAGACCATCCCCACTCCATCCCCACCGCTGTTGACTCGTACTGCAAAAGCACGCTATTCGGCATCACTGCTATCACGTTATCTTTGACGCAAACTTTATTAGTTCCTATTAAGTTTAGTAATTTTATTAATTATGGTAAATTACACAAACGCCGAAATGACAGATATGCATTTCGTATACGGTCTTGCTAATGGAAACGCTCGTCAAGCAAGACGTATTTACAATGACAGATACCCGAATCGTCAGGTACCTCATATTTCGACTTTCATCAGAATCCATCAACGTCTTATGGAAACAGGATCCTTCGCAAGGAGGACAACTGATATTCCAGGAAGGCCTAGAACAACTAGGACTCCTGCACTGGAGGAAGACGTTCTGAATGCAATTGAACATCATCCAGAAACGAGCACCAGAAAAATTGCTGCTGACTTCCATGTGAGTCATAAGTTAGTATGCACAATATTAAGAGAACAACAATTATATCCTTACCATATTCAACGCGTACAGGCACTGTTGCCACGAGATTTCCCGCAACGTTTAATTTTTTGTCGGTGGATGCAGCAAAAAATCGCACGAAATCCTCAATTCGTTGCAGAGGTACTCTTTACTGATGAGGTTAATTTCTCGAGAAACGCTATCGTAAATTTCCATAATAACCATCTTTGGTGTGATGAAAACCCACATGCAATATTAGAATCTCACTTTCAGGTTCAATTTGTATTTAATGTATGGGTGGGAATTATTGGTGATTTTTTTATTGGTCCTGTCTTTCTTCCCTTGAGACTTAACGGTGCTTCGTATCTACATTTTCTTGAAGATGAGCTACCTTTGGAAGATATTCCACTCATGCTCAGAAGTAGAATGTGATTTATGCATGATGGCGCTCCACCCCACTTTAGCTTAGCAGTTCGTCAATTTTTGAACAGGAAGTTTGCCAATCGATGGATCGGTCGAGGTACTCAAAGACCAAACCAGTTATGGTCTGCAAGATCCCCAGACTTAAATCCAGTAGATTTTTTTTATGGGGATAGCTTAAATCTTTAGTTTACGCTACATCTATTCAAAATGAAGAAGATCTCAGAAATCGCATAATAGATGGATGTGAGAAAATACGTAACACTCCAGGTATTTTTGAGCGTGTACGTCAATCAGTGGAAAGGAGAGTTGAGGCGTGTATCATGGCTGCAGGTGGACATTTTCAGCAGTTACTGTGATGTTATTATTTTTCTTTTTAGTTATTATTTTCTTTTTCGTTATAATTTTTCTTTTTGGTTACTATTGTTTTTCATTTGTTTCATTTGCAATAACACAAACTGTTCTATAATAAACGAAAAGTGAACGAAAACAGTGATGTACTTTTTTTTGGAAAACAAAGCAGTTTAGGACATAGGTTTATATGACCTTTTCTTCTTAAAATAAGCCAAGGAATATCCTCCTTAAGTTTGTCTACTTACTTAGGAAACACCCTGTATATACAAGGATCGCTTTGCGCCCGTATCTATACAAGGATACAAGGTCGCTTTGCGCCCGTATATATACAAGGATACAAGGTCGCTTTGCGCCCTTACAAGGTTGGTGAGAGTAAAAGTGTTGCATAGTTGCAAAATTATACTGTATAATAAATGTTATTAATGCCATTAATAAAAAGAATAAGATACTTACTTCACACTACAAAATGTGTGAAATCACAACAAAATTACCTTTTTAAAAAAAGGTACAAAAAAGCGCCAAGTATACGCGCCCAAAGTTCTTTCAAAAAAGAACTCTACACGCCCGATATATTATAAAAAAAATACTTCACACTACAAAATGTGTGAAATCACAACAAAATTACCTTTTTAAAAAAAGGTACAAAAAAAGCGCCAAGTATACGCGCCCGAAGTTCTTTCAAAAAAGAACTCTACACGCCCAAAGTTCTTTCAAAAAGGAACTCTACACGCTCGAAGTTCTTTAAAAAAAGAACTCTACGTGCCCGAAGTTGTTTCAAAAAAGAACTCTACAAAACTAATAATTGTATTTATATATAAATTTTTATTGTTTTCTTTCTTAATAATCAAAGAGGACCATCGTATTTTACAGACTGAAAATACGATGGGGGTGGTAGCGCGGGTCCTCTTAAAAAAATCTAATAATGATTTTACCAGTCCTAAAAAAGAAATCTCACAAATTTACCTTTTTAAAAAAAAGGGAAAAAAGGCGCCAAGTACACGCGCCAGTCGCACCCAACCAAATAAAAATGAACTTATTTAAAAAATAGGTTCAATTCAGTTTGAGGATTTGTAATTTGAAATAATACTTGGCGTGCCCGGGTCGCATTGGATATGTATTCTTCTAAATTTGTACTGCCTTGAGTATTTTCACTAATGATCGTAAATCTTTGTATTTGGTAATATTAAAACAAATACTTTGTATTTGGTAATATTAAAACAAACGTTTACAGTTTTGCACATTAGCAAAGTGATTATAAATATCCCTTTTCATACTCAATACAAATAATACTCAATACTCAATACAAATAATTTACATATAGAGTTTACACAAATTATAGTGTGAGCAATAATTACGTTGAGAACCGCTGTACAAGACGCGTCGGTCATGCGATATCACATTTGTTCATTGCATCGTAGCAACCTGTTTATTTATCGTGGTGATGCATATTCATTTGCCAAAATTACCAGACTACATATTTATTAATCGTCTTGACGACAACGGAAAAACAACGGTGCGAAGCTTGTCGATATAAAAGGCGCGGTTGCGAAGTCCGCCCGCTCTTTCGCACTCTCTGCCTTAACCTGTAACGTCATAATAAACTTCCTGTTTCCCGAATTCCTGTTGTTCTGCCTACCCGTCCGTCCTGTCTACAATAGGTAGAACATACGTTTTAATGCGACTCGGGCACGCCAAGTATTATTTCAAATTACAAATCCTCAAACTGAATTGCTTCTAGGTACTTGGCTAGTTAACTATGGATTTCATCATATTTAGTTTTGTTTTTTTATGTACTTGTCGTATTTTTTTACCTTTATAAGGTTTTTTAGAGGGATCTCATTACTTTTTGTAAAACTTTTTATATTTTTTTTCCAAAAAATATATATGCATTTTTAGCATTTCGCGGCCAACTGCACTTTTGTACTTTCGAATCATTTATTAATTGCCATTCGGTACCTTTAGCACGTACTATGTTTGTATAATGTCCATCAATTATACTTTCACCTTTATGAAAAATTCCACTAATAATTTTATATATATTCGCACCAATAGAGATCTTTTCCGTAGGTACACCTTTAATTTTTAAATCTGTTATTTTAATAATTTGTGTATCACTAACTTTAAATAACAATAACTGTAAGATGATAACACTTCCTGTTATACTTATGTCAGTCTTTGCAAGTATAGAAGTAGCACCACAATTAGTACATATTTTTTTCACATTATTCCAATGTGAAAAACTATATTGTATTAATTCTTGTAAAGTGTATGATTTTTTTAAATTGTCAGGTAATTGGAGCAATAATATTGGGTCATTAAGTATGAAACTTTACAAATAGAACATAAACTTTTGCATTTTTTGGTACATGGACATGATTTATTTTCAATCGAAGTATGCGCCCATGTTATCTACACACTTCTGCCATTTTAGTGGTAGTTGGTCTATGCCTCTACTATAGAAGCCAGGAGTACGGGAATCGATGAAGTCGCGGAAGGCTGTTTCGACTGCCTGTTGAGAATTGAAGAATTGTCCCACCAACAAGTTGTCCAAATTCCGGAAGAAGTGATAGTCGGTAGGTGATAGATCTGGTGAATATGGTGGATGACGGAGAGTTTCCAATTCCAACTCCCGTAGCTTTGCCACGGTCAGTCGTGCAGTGTGCGGTCGAGCATTATCATGCAACAGGATTGGCATTGACCGATTGACCAATTTCGGTTGTTTAATAGCAAGCTGTTGCATCATTTCGTCCAGTTGCTTGCAATATACTTCAGCCGTTATCGATGTACCAGGTTTCATAAAGTTGTAGTAGATAACACCTGACCTGGACCACCAAACAGTCACCATAAGCTTCTTCTGTGTAACGTTGGGTTTCGCGTGATGTCTCGGTGGTTCATCAGCGTTCAACCACTGATGTGAGCGTTTACGATTGTCGTAGAGTATCCACTTTTCATCGCAGGTCACAATTCGATTAAAAAAAGATTCATTTTTGTGACGGGAAAGCAAAGAAAGTGAAGCCTCTAGACGTTGCGCCTACTGCGCATCGGTCAATTCGTGCGGGACCAATTTGTCCAACTTCTTTATCTTACCAATTGCAGCTAAATGAACCAATATGGTGGGTATGGAAACATTGAATATCGATGCCAATTCACGTGTACTTTGAGATGGATCGGACTCTACTACGGCTCTCAAGTGATCATTATCCACCTTCGTCTTTGGTCTTCCACGTGGCTCATTAGCGAGGCTGAAATCTCCATCTCTGAAGTTTTTGAACCAATTGCCCACCGTTGCTTTAGTAGTTGAACCTTCACCAAATACAGCGTTGATATTACGAGCTGTCTCCGACACTGTGGTTCCACGGCGGAACTCATATTCATAAATCACACGAATTTTGGACTTTTCCATAGTTCTATAAAAAAGAATCGACCAATAAAACTAATGAAGATATTTGAACAAACAAATATGACATTTGAAGAGCGAACGTACATCTATCACACTAACCTAACCTGGTACTGACGTCTGGCGCCAAATTTGAGATAACAAATGTTAAAGATGGCGCTTTTACATTTGTAAAGTTTCATACTTAATGACCCAATATATAAGTTGTATAAATTTTTATGTTTGTATAATTGCATAGTTTACATCGTAAAGATATGTTTAATTGATGCTCGATTACACTCTTTATATTATCAAGCGACGCGGTAGCGTCGCGACGCCAAGTACATAATCAAAAATAAGGTTCCGAACAATGAGAGTCACTGTATAATATCGAGTGTTACCAATTTCATTGCATAAACGTCGAGCGCTACCGTATAGCTTATCTGGAATTTATATTATTTGACAGGTCACATAGACTTATGATTAAAATATTTCAGGAACTAAAGCCGTAATCAAAAATCTACCGGCACTTTTATTATATAATATGGGTGCAAGTTTTTGATTGCGACCAATTTGATCAAGATTGATACAGTCAGTCTTGAGATATTGTAATCGTATATTATAATTGTGACGTTTCATTTTCCTTTTCCATGCAATTCAGGTTCAGACTCACGTACATATGTTCGCACATACACATAAGTAGTATAGCTAGGCGGGTTCTGGACCACTTTTGGGGAGGGGGTAAGATCGGTCCTAACCCAGGTCAGTTATGACTCATGCGCGGTCCTAACCCAAGTCGGTGTGACGAACGGAGGTCCTCGATTTTAGCGAGGCCGACCCTAACCGGCTGTTTTCGGTTTCTGACTAACACCGGCACGTCAGCTTAGAATAATGAGTGTACTGTCACCAATGAAGTAATTGAAGCGACCCGAATTTGCATATTCGTGATCAAATTGATTTTTAGGCGTGTGGGCACATTGATGGGATCGAATGGATCAATGCCCAAACGTCCGGTGCCATCGACGAGCACGAAATAAGTGAAATAAAAAATAATTTGAACGGGTTCCACGTTTTGTACGCGTACCTTGAAGAATGTCCTTGGCAGAACGGGGTTTTTATAAACAATAATCATTCATATGATCGTTTCAGCGTAAAATCTTGAAAAGACCGGTATCGGGGCCGGCGAACGAATCCCTGCCGTGGCTGAGCGGATTTACCCCACAGGAATATCGTGTGCGAGCAGCGAACCGTTGTGAATATTCGTTATAATTTTATTAATAATATATAATGCCTTGTTCATAATATTCGTAACTTGTGCAAACGTGTGCGTGTGTGCGCGACATAATGTAAATGTAGATATATGTAGACATGTGTATTCATACGTAATAATAATGAAAAACTGTATATTCGTACATAATAATAAATTCAGTGTAATAAAATTTTATAATAAACATAATCATAGTCAAAAATAATCGCTTTCGTATCAATATCCTTTTGTAATTAACGTTGGAAATATTTATCGTGAAATATCATAATACCAGTGTATATTAATAGGTATTATAATAATTATCAGTGTAATATCCAATCGTAATCGATAAGACACTTTGTTGAAATAATAGTTAATATTATTTTATTTGAAAATTGTACGTATTCAATGTAATAAAAAAAACGTGTTCGTAGCAAATAATCTAATATTCATTTTCCATAATAAAATAATGAATCATTCGTAATAATCTTCAGGATCATTTAGATAATATTCACTTGTAATTAAATGTAATATTATTTTCCATTTGAATACTGTAATAAGTTCGAAAATTGCAATGTGTATTTAACATTTTATCAATAAAGCTTGTAATTTCGTAGTTATCATACTTAATAATCATAATTTCATCTTTTCTGTGGCATCTGGTTAATAAAAAGTTAGTAATAATTCATGCAAATGTTGAAAATAATATTTTTCCGTACGCGGAATTAAGCAAAATTTAATATTAATCATCTTGACAATTTAATACTTAATAATCTTGACTATAATGATGTAATAATTCATATAATAATTCATTGGAAAAAAGAGAAACTGTTCGTGTTAGTTCGTTAATCATTATTGCAAATAATCATTGTAAGAAAATAGCTTGTCGCTGGGAAATCTCATCCTCAGGAAAGTGAAAGTAGTCGGAATAAAAAGGTTCATATTTTATAATAATTATTATTCATTCTTTTCTTCGTGTGATAATTCGATTTCGATGGTTAATATTTATATTCTTCTTTTAGGTAAAGATCCTGACAAGGACCGAGTGGAAAATAGTACGTAATATTAATAATTAGGAATTGAAAGATTGGATTGATGAGTTCTCTACTCTAAGTAATAAATTCAATATAATAAGAATACTTTGCACAATGCGTGATAACTTTATTGTTAGTTAACGGAATAAGAACAATAGTCGGAACGTGAGTCTACTAATGTCGGCTAATAATTTTAACATAGTTTGAAATACCTTTCGCAAAGTAATTGTGGCGATGAGGCTCTTACGCTTTCGAATATTTCGTAATTGATTATCGGTACTCTTCGGTGCCTTCTTTCGTGTGCTCGGCATTCAGAGTCTTTACAAGAAAAGTGAAAAATGAAAAGATGTCCTCTGGACTTCGCAGAATCTTGAAGATCGAATGATGCAATCGCGCGGTTCGGTCGTCCGACGGGCGCGACGCAACGAAAATTGTTGTTCGCGTATTGCGGTGTTGAATATAGAAAGAAAGATAGAATACGCGTCGCGTACTTTTCAATGTCGGCGCGCACTTTAGAAATTGACTTTTGTATTTTTACGAGTGTCGTAAATACGGCGGACGCAGTACATGCGTCTGTTTTACTCGAGGTTCGCCCTCGAACTTTGTAATCGCGTATTATTAGGTGAAAAATACGGACTGACGCGACACACCGTCTCTTTTGCTCGAGGTTCATCCTCAGACTTCCTATATTCGTATTAATGGTGGAAAAATACGGAATAACGCGACACACACATCCCTCTTATTCGAGGTTCGCCCTCAGACTGCTGGCTGTCGATCGCGAGTCGTCAACGCCGCTAATCTCTGTGTGGCTGCAGCGAGAACTATTGCAGGGCCGCACTTACAAGACGCTCTTGTAATCTTGGCAATAATCGAGTAAATTATCAAATCGCTCGCTGTTTAAACAATTGCTGCGCGATATCACTTCGAATGAACGCATAAAGATTAACAATAAACAAATTACTATGATCAACCATCAAATAAACTATCATCACTGAATAATTAATTAATCTTTACGGTAAATATTCAAAATTATATCTATCTTCTCAAAAATTATATGGATAAACGTAAATATTATTACAACTAATGGTCAAAAATAAAATGTAACTAATTATTAATAAACTACAAATCGTTAACTACTGAAAAAAAATGTTATCAACTATTGTTCCAAAATATTTAAATGTATCGCGCGGTGAAACTAATGTTCTAATGTGCAAAATAAAATGATTCTAATTATTATCACGAACATAAACAAATAACTAATTAACAAATAATCTTCTCGCGGGCGCAACGCGCTTATATATTCGCATGTCCTATTCTAAACGCGGTAGGTTGAAAATTAATCGGTTGTTTATCGGAATGCACGATGAAATCACCTAAATCGGGGTAATTGTTGCTCGTCTTAATTAACAAATAAACAAATGCTTTTTCCTCGCGGATGTATCGCAGTTTATACGCAAATTGGGGGTGCCGGAGGTGTGACTCCACGGCAACGCTGTTGTATCGCGAAAATAAACCGGTTTCTATCAACTATTAATTAATAAACAAATACTATCAATCATTTAAATTATCATATACGCTGTTTAACTAATAAAACCAATAAACAATAACTTTAATACAAAATAACTCTCAAATCTATGATGTTGAGCACAAATGTTCGATCAGCTGTGACAATATACCCATATATATACGTATTAGTGACATTTTATGATAAAATTTTAAGAAATGTATATATATATATACAGGGTGGTCCACTTAAATCGATCATTTTAGATATTTCACTTGTTTTTGATGATACGAAAAAATGTCTAAGGAAAAAGTTGCACCGTTCGAAGGGGCTATCATGATGACAGAACAACAATTTTTTCAAGGCTATTTTTTTCGGAGATTCAAAGGTCAAGATAATTTTTTTAAATGGAACTACATATTTTTGTTTGCGCAATTTTATAGCCAACATTGAGAGTAGTTCAGCGACCTATGACAACATGACCTGTAAATGATCTTGAACGCGGGAAACAGAAAAATCAAACTTTATGCTCTTCAACACAAAAATTTATTTAAGGACGTGTTCGAAATTATGTCCTCCGACTTCAATACATTTTCTAATACGATGCACAAATGATACTCTTACCCTTTCTATCATTTCTGAATTTATACTAGCACATGCATTCAAAATGCGCTCTCTCATGTTCTCTTGTGTAGTTGGTACATCATTGTAAACAGTGTTCTTTAACATTCCCCACAAAAAAAAGTCTAAAGGATTCAAATCAGGAGAACGTGCTGGCCAACTGATATATCCTCCTCTTCCTATCCAGCGTTCCGGAAACATTTCGTGTAAAACTGTACGTGCAACACGTGCGTTATGAGCCGGACAACCATCATGCTGATACCACATTTGTAAACGAGTTTCTAACGGCACCTCTTCCAATAAGTTTGGTAATTGTTGGGACAAAACATCAGCATATTTTTGACCATTTAATGTACCATCAATAAAAAAGGGCCAATGATTCGATTATGTAAAACACCACACCATACATTAAGACTCCATGGACGTTGACGTTCTACTTGTCGAAGCCACCTTGGATTTTCAACGGACCAATAGTGCATATTTCTTCTATTTACTTGTCCATGGTTAGTGAAAGTTGATTCATCGGTAAACAAAATTCTGTTGAAGAAAAATTCATTGACCTCCAACTGTTGTAGCGCCCATTGACAAAATTCTATTCGATTAATAAAATCATTTCCATGAAGTTCTTGATGCAATGCAATGTGATATGGATGAAATGAGTGACGTTTAACAATGCGTAAAACACTTGTCTTGGAAATACCAGTATTTCTTTGTATTTGTCGAGAACTGATATGTGGATTATTTGCCACTGCAGCCAAAACAGTAACTTCTGCTGGTTCATTAGTTTGTAAACGAGGTCGCATTTTCTTACGTGAACAAACACTTCCAGTTTCACGAAATGTTGTAATAAGACGGTCAAAAGCAGCGCGAGACGGTAAACGCTTTTCAGGGTATCTTTCGCCGTACATTCTCTGCGCCTCTGTAGAGCTTCTTCCGCTTTCACCGTAAATAAAAAGCATTTCTATTCTTTCCTCTTTCGTATAATCAGTCATATTTAAACTCTGATATCGAGAAGCTCAGGAAATGAACTGAACTGCAAAAGCATTTCACGATCATAAATATTTACATACACATACACACACGCACACAATACATGTATGGAATTATTTCAATCTTACATTCCATTGAATTCCAGAACATGAGAATGTTTACCGATGAATCAATGTTCACTAACCATGGACAAGTAAATAGAAGAAATATGAACTATTGGACCGTCGAAAATCTAAGGTGGCTTCGATAAGTAGAACGTCCATGGAGCCTTAGAAAATGTATTGAAGTCGGAGGACATCATTTCGAACACCTCCTTAAATAAATTTTTGTGTTGAAGAGCATAAAGTTTGATTTTTCTGTTTCCCGCGTTCAAGATCATTAAAAGGTCATGTTGTCATAGGTCGCTGAACTACTCTCAATGTTGGCTATAAAATTGCGCAAACAAAAATATGTAGTTCCATTTAAAAAAATTATCTTGACCTTTGAATCTCCGAAAAAAATAGCCTTGAAAAAATTGTTGTTCTGTCATCATGATAGCCCCTTCGAACGGTGCAACTTTTTCCTTAGACATTTTTTCGTATCATCAAAAACAAGTGAAATATCTAAGATGATCGATTTAAGTGGACCACCCTGTATATATGTCAATCGGCTATTTTGACGACAGCAACAAATCAAGTATTTTATTGCATACATAAGAGTACATTGACTCTCTGACGTATACATTTCTTAAAATTTTATCATAAAATGTCACTAATACATATGTATAACGAATTATGTATAGATCGGCTAGTACAACGACAGTACAAAACTACGTATAGTACATTATACTAATTGGTTATTACAGCGACACCATATTGGCCATATCGTTTCCGCCATGGAGGATACAGGGAAGGAGTCCAATCGGAGCACTTTCAGAATAAAGACACAGAATAAAGACCATAAAAATTGATAAAATTCCAATGATATTACAAAATTTTAAAATTATTAATTTAATTTTAATTCTTATAACTTCATAAATAAAATGCATATTAAAAATTTATAATATTCTTATGCCTATAACATGCATTATGCATAAATATTTTCAGGGCAATTTTCTATTTACCATCTAATTTTACCCTTAACATTATTACTTCTTTTGGTCGTTTTTGACCTTTATTAACTTAATTATTTCTCTTAATAATTTGTTAATTAATAATTTCAGTTTAATTATTTAAAAGCTCACAACTTTTACACTAATAATAATTCATTAAAACCTTTTACACGAAACTTATTGAAAAATATTATGAATTCGTTTAATGAATAGTGACTTTTCGATTTTTACGATATCTCGAAAAGTAGCAATGCTCCATAAACCATTTTTACACAGGTATCATGAGACTGCCGAAAAAAAGTACTCAACGAAAGTTGTTGGTAATTTCCAAAATACTAGTTTTTCCTTAATTTTAATGGCGTAGTATGATTCCCTTTTCCATTATAAGAAATTATACATACTTATTTTTTTTATTTTCCAATGGTTAAGATTTTAGAAAGTTATTAACAAATTAGTAATATTAATAATTTCAAAATTTTAAACACGTACAGGGTATTGATGTTGCCCATAAACAATTATTACATGGATTTCACCCAATAAAATTCGTTTCCTTCCATTGTTATAAACATTAACCTTAATAAATTTGCAACAATTGACCCAAAATAACTTCATGAATTTGATTGTACATCAGTTTAGCTATACGAACGCATACTTATTTAAATCGCAACTACAATTGTTATTGAATAATTAATTTGTTTCTAAGCAAAAATTAATATATTTGAAAAATTACAAAAGTTCTTAAATATACGTAAATTATGCATTTCGCATAACTGAAATATCATGTTATCATAAAAAAAACTTTATTATTATTATACATATTTATGTAATATGTGACAAAAAAACTGACAAAAAAATTTGCTGGTATTTTATACTTCCTACAATGAACAATAATACATTTTTTTAAAAGAAATATAATAATTACAAAACTAACTATGTTCTTAATAATTATTAAAATTATTACTTTTTATATTTTGTATTTATATGTTTCCTTGGTATGGTATTATACTAACAGATTTATATTCTCTTTCCTTTATATTGTATTAAATGAAAATGTTATCTGTATAATTCTTATGATAATCATTTTCTGAAGATAACATTATATGATAACATGTTGTGTGGGTATATTAATATTATATGGTAAGTTTTATTGAAAGGTAACTGTATAGGTAAGTGTTATTACAATTGGTAACCTAGTTCCTACTGGTAAGTTAGAAACATGTGATAACCCAAAGGTCGATAACTTATCCTAAAAAATCGGTAGATGAATAAAAATTAAAATATGAAAAAAATTAATATGTGTGGATGTCGTGAGACTTCACACGCGTGATGAAAATCGATCCGCCGCGATATCGACACGGAAAGTAAACAATCTTTGCAGGGCATTACAATGGAAGTAAAATCCTTTTTGTTCCAATGTGATATCTCGCTTCGTTTCTGAGATATCAGCTTTAAAAGATAATGTTTATTTCCGCATGAGAGAGAGAGAGAGAAGGATGGCAAATGTCGTCGCGTGATGAAAGTAGATCCGCCGCGATAGCGGTAACGAATATATGCAATCTTTGCAGGGCATTACAATGGAAGTAAAATCCTTTTTGTTTCAAAGTGATATCTCGCTTCGTTTCCGAAATATCAGCTTTAAAAGATGCTCTTTATTTCCCCGCGAGAGAAAGAGAAGGATGGCAAACGTCGTCGCGTGATGAAAATCGATCCGCCGCGATATCATAAGCGGAAGTCGTTAATCCACGCAGAGAATATTTTCAGAAACAATGTCCTTCGTGAACGTGGGCGATATCTAGTTCCGTTTCCGAGATTTCAAACTTAAAGTGCGATGTACCGTTTCGTGCGAGAGGGAGAAGGACAATAAACGCTGTCGCGTGTTGAAATTCGATCCGCCGCGACATCATAAGCGGAATATTCTGCACACTCTGTGCTACTATGATAACCGCTTTAGAATTATACAATGACCGTCTGTTTGTTTGTTAAAGCAAGAGAGAGCGTTGGAGTCGTGACGCTATCACTTTCTTTTTTAATACTCGAATGCATCTTTGGCTTTAATCTCGGAAACCAGGAGAGGTATCGAGTTCAATCAAGAAGCAAATAGTCTGGATACTCTGTGTTCCTATGATAACCGCATTAGAATTGTACAATTAATGTATATGTGTTTACTAAAGCGAGAGAGAGCGTCGGAGTCGTGACGCTATCACTTTCTTTTTTAATACTCGAATGCATCTTTGGCTTTAATCTCGGAAACCAGGAGAGGTATCGAGTTCAATCAAGAAGCAAATAGTCTGGATACTCTGTGTTCCTATGATAACCGCATTAGAATTGTACAATTAATGTATATGTGTTTACTAAAGCGAGAGAGAGCGTCGGAGTCGTGACGTTATCGCTTTCCTTTTTAAACCTCGAAGGCATCTTTGGCTTTAATCTCGGAAACCGGAAGAGATATCGAGTTCAATCAAAAAGCAAAATATTCTCGATACTCTGTGTTACTATGGTAACCACATTAGAATTGTACAATTAATGTATGTGTGTTTACTAAAGCGAGAGAGAGCGTCGGAGTCGTGACGATATCGCTTTCTTTTTTAATACTCGAATGCATCTTTGGCTTTAATCTCGGAAACCACTACAGATATCGACATCATTAAAAAGCACAGTATTCTCCATAGTCTGTAGTAAAAAGATAGCCTCGTTAGAATTTTAGGAACACTATATCTTCGTTTACTAAAGCGCGAGAGCGCGTCGAAGTCGTGACGCTATCTCTTTCCCGCCTATTTTATACTCCAATGCATTGTTTGGTGAAATCTCGGCAACCAGGAGAGATATCGATGTCATTTAAAATGCACAATATTCTGCATAGGCTGTAGTAAAATAACTTTATGCATTTGATTGTACATCAGGTTAGCTAGACGAACGCATACTTATTTAAATCGCAACTACAATTGTTAGTGCATAAGTAAGTTGTTTCAAAGCAAAAACTAATATATTTGAAAAATTACAAAAGTTCTTAAATATACGTAAATTATGCATTTCGCATAAATAAATTATCATTTTATCATAACAAACTTTATTATTATTATACATACAGTGCTGGCAAAAAGTTCCGGAATGGTTAAAAATCTTGAAAAATAATGATTTAGTGGAAAAATGTTTCAAACAAAAAGTATAGGGCTTAAAAAAATCTATTAGATGATGATATCTATTTGACCTTGGTATGACCTTGGAAAGCCCGGTCATGGTCAACATAAAAATCTTAAATGGAAACCCCTATTTTTTATTACATATTCTTGTAGCTTAGTTCGAGAGCTTTTCGAAACGCTATAATAAATTTTTTTTCTCTTACGTACTTTTTGACTTATAAGGCTTGAAAGTTACACAGTACCGCCGGCATTAGAATTACCCAAGGTGTACCGCGTGGAGGTTGCACGGTCGGATTTACACCTCTTTTGTGTGTGTGTGTGTGTGTGTGCGTGCGTGCGTGCGTGCGTGCGTGCATATGTGTGCGTGTATGAGTGTGTGCGTCTCAAATAATAATATTCTTGTAATTCTCAAACACACATTAATGACTCAAAATTCTTAATATTGTAATTTCAAAATAAACAACTTGTAATGTCGTTGTTCGTACATACGAGTATAAACTATTTTTGTGAAGTTAGTTTTATGAAGAACACACACACACACACACTCATACACGCACACATATGCACGCACGCACACGCACGCACACACACACACACACACACACAAAAGGGGTGTAAATCCGACCGTGCAACCTCCACGCGATACACCTTGGGTAATTCTAATGCCGGCGGTACTGTGTAACTTTCAAGCCTTATAAGTCAAAAAGTACGTAAGAGAAAAAAAATTTATTATAGCGTTTCGAAAAGCTCTCGAACTAAGCTACAAGAATATGTAATAAAAAATAGGGGTTTCCATTTAAGATTTTTATGTTGACCATGACCGGGCTTTCCAAGGTCATACCAAGGTCAAATAGATATCATCATCTAATAGATTTTTTTAAGCTCTATACTTTTTGTTTGAAACATTTTTCCATTAAATCATTATTTTCCAAGATTTTTAACCGTTCCGGAACTTTTTTCCAGCATTGTATATACAGGGTGGTCCACTTAAATCGATTATTTTAGATATTTCACTTGTTTTTGATGATACGAAAAAATGTCTAAGGAAAAAGTTGCACCGTTCGAAGGGGCTATCATGATGACAGAACAACAATTTTTTCAAGGCTATTTTTTTCGGAGATTCAAAGGTCAAGATAATTTTTTTAAATGGAACTACATATTTTTGTTTGCGCAATTTTATAGCCAACATTGAGAGTAGTTCAGCGACCTATGACAACATGACCTTTTAATGATCTTGAACGCGGGAAACAGAAAAATCAAACTTTATGCTCTTCAAAACAAAAATTTATTTAAGGAGGTGTTCGAAATGATGTCCTCCGACTTCAATACATTTTCTAAGGCTCCATGGACGTTCTACTTATCGAAGCCACCTTAGATTTTCGACGGTCCAATAGTTCATATTTCTTCTATTTACTTGTCCATGGTTAGTGAACATTGATTCATCGGTAAACATTCTCATGTTCTGGAATTCAATGGAATGTAAGATTGAAATAATTCCATACATGTATTGTGTGCGTGTGTGTATGTGTATGTAAATATTTATGATCGTGAAATGCTTTTGCAGTTCAGTTCATTTCCTGAGCTTCTCGATATCAGAGTTTAAATATGACTGATTATACGAAAGAGGAAAGAATAGAAATGCTTTTTATTTACGGTGAAAGCGGAAGAAGCTCTACAGAGGCGCAGAGAATGTACGGCGAAAGATACCCTGAAAAGCGTTTACCGTTCGTGAGACGAAAATCGTCTGAGGCCGCATGACGATAACGATACATCGTACCAAGTCTACAACACCTTACATGGGGACATTACCGCGTACCGTTATAAATATATATATCATAGAATAATAAAAATGTATATAGGATAATAATAATAATAATAATAAGAGTTGTATTTCATTGTATTTATATTTTATATGTTGTATACATCATATTGTTATTATCATATGTTTGTGAAGAAAGAAATAAATGTATTAAACAGCATTGTTTTGTGTATCCATGAATTGTGCGATCCATCGAATCCAACCACTTCACGTAGACCTTGTCACCTCTCCTGCGCAGTACTTTCTCCACGAGATACACGTCCGGATACCTCGCGCGATGCAACTCGTGCTCGTAGAACGCTCCAGAGATAGATTTTCCACGATAATTCGAGTATATAGGTCACGGGATTGGTATGTTGCACTTTGATGATCTTAACACCTCGGTGGTCCAATTTGGTGTGTAACCTTTTCAAAGACCGTCTTGTACTTGCTGACGCGTACCGAGTCGCCCACTTTGAACCTGGCTGGAC
Source organism: Ooceraea biroi (assembly GCF_003672135.1). NCBI lineage: Eukaryota > Metazoa > Arthropoda > Insecta > Hymenoptera > Formicidae > Ooceraea > Ooceraea biroi. The sequence goes on from NC_039507.1 coordinate 11,354,810, forward strand.
CCTATCTTATCGCGCTGTACCCGTACTCAAGAGTCTCTCAGCGTCCGGGGGTAAGTCGGCGGGTCGCATGCCGATCGTTCGATGTTTTCGGGTGTTGTACTCCGCAATGAGCCGGGTAGCGCGTCGACCACTTGTAATTTCCGTTGAGCGTAAACATCTTTCACATGTTATTCTTCAACGTTCGGTTGAATCGCTCGACGACCGAAGCTTTCAAGGTTGAATACGTGGAGTAGTGATTGATGTTATGTTTCATGAGTCGTTGCACGTCAGTATTGTAAAATTCCTTTCCCTGGTCGGTTTGCAAGTTTTTTGGATATCTCTTGCTCTCTCGAATTATTCCGGCGATCGTAGCAGCTACCTCGCTTCCACCTTTGCTCTTGAGCGGCACGGCCCATGCGTACTTGCTCAGCACGTCGATGACGTAAGTATATAATAGTATCCTCTGTTGACATGAGAATACGGACGCATCTCAACGAGGTCAGCCTGCTACAGATCGTCAAATCCACAATGACCGTCTTCGTGGGAAATTTCTTCTCGCTGGTACATGCAGTTCTTCGACGAGTCGACGCTTTTCGAAACTTTTGACAGAGATTTCACCATGCCATATTGTAGGGAGTGAAGAGCTATCGACCAATCAGTTCGTAATGACGCTGTTTTTCAATGCACTGTTGCGTTTATATTTAATTTTTCGATGTTCGATCGGAGCTCCGTTATAGCATTTTATGCCTCTTCAACATCTCATAATGGTTCTCTCACCCCATATCATATCGTTAAATCTTTTTGAGCTGCATTAATCTCTTCTTGCTCATGCTTCATGCTCGTGTTCCATCGTTGAATTCTTTTTGATATGCATCCAAACGGGTGTTAACGTTTTGCAAATCCGCAATGAAGCCTACCCGTGTTTCGTGTTGATGTTTGCCACATGACTTCTAAGCGTACTGAAACGGTAGGGAATCTTTTATCCAACTTATCTATTTTTTCATTTAATTCAGCGACTCTTCTGTCTATTTTCCGGTCAACACTGTCTCGATAGAAATCTAACATGGCGATTGTTTTCTGCATATCGATGATTTCCTTCTCGAGCTCTTCATGTTTAACTCTTAAAGTATCATGCTCTTCTCCATATTAGATTTCGTAGCAATGTTATCACTCGTCTGCAATAACGTTTCAGACTCGTTGATCGTCATCTTCGCGTTACAAGTAACACCGCTCGATTGACTCACGTGCTCAATGGTACGTTCAATTTATAATGATATCAGCCTCACGAAGTTCGTACCACGTTCGATATACGTTCAAACACATTCGTTCACGTTCGATAACGTTCAAACACGTTCGTTGCCATTGTTGAGCCGTTTATAACGTTCTTGACTCGTTCGTTCCACGTTTCAACCGTTCACCGGTTCGTAACCGTTGTTGAGCCGTTTATACACGTTCGATATACGTTCATTCCTTCTTAAATGTGTTCTCGTTCGTTCGTTCTTGACTCGTTCGTTCCACGTTGTTGAGCCGTTTATACACGTTTGATACACGTTCGATGCGAATGACGTCGACGGATTGAGTCATCCTGACGATACACGAGTCAATTTATTATGAGACCAGCTCTCGAAGTTCCTCGATGATCGACAGCATCTCGTTGTCGTGAGAGTTGTTTCGAGCCTGACGCGAAGCGTTGAGCAATCGTAGGCGATCCACCAGCTCGTTGGATTGTCCCAGTGCACGTAATCGATCGCATTGTCGTTCAGTGTCATAGCGCGGGGTAATCCTCTTCCGGATTTCGTCTTAGGTTCAGTTGCTAGTAACGGTGCGATTACGTATTTACTTGTGTCCCTTGTTACTCTTTACCTGACCTCGCGCGCTGTGATCGCGTCTATACGCGTTCATCACCTGCAGCATGCTCCTGTACTTTTCCAAATAGTCATCCGTGTACACGATGTCATCGAGAATTTTCTTGAAAATCAGCTCGTAAAGACCTGGTGTACTTTGTATCGAACATTGTCGAGAATTATGTGATCTTCGTAGTCTACATCGAACGGCTTACAACCGAACTTCATTCCATCGTTGCTCAAATAAACTCGTAAACGTTATCTATGTCTTTGTCACACGTATGACAGCCCGATGTACTTTTGGCCCAGTGGACCCAATGGAGCCGCAACGCTTCTTGACCTCTGGCGTTTGTACTTCTCATTGAACGGACGTCGCGAACGATTCGTTCGTGTTTCGAAAATGCTCTCGTCCTCGTTGGAAGATTCATCGGCGATTGTACGGTTCCAATCGTCGTAAGCGGTGTAGAGGTTATCGTTGGCGTACCCGGTGCATCGCTCGATTCGGTTTGAGGCTGTTTCGATTTATGTGATTTGCGACCCAACGAGTCGTTCACTAGTTTCCTCTTTATCCAGTCCTTATCGCATTCTTCTTCTCACGCTTTGGGGCGCAAAGTCTCCACCCTCGCCTCTGGCAAACCCTACTCTTATTTTTTTCTACGGGCTACACACGAAAAATTAACTTCCTTCTTCCAAGATATTTCCAAAGCATTTCAAATTTAAAGTTTTGTACAAAGAAGTATAAAGTGCTGAGTAATAAAGTGTTTGAAGAAATGGCACGAGCTCGATTAGACTATGATGATTTCAAAGAAGACGACAGCGACATGGATATTGATATGATTGTTGCTGATATGGAAAACCATGCCGCCCGCAATCGTCTTTTAATGGATAGTGAGGAAGAGGAGGAAGTATTATCAGACGACAGCAATTATCATAGTGATGTGGAGGGATATGTCGAAACGTACGGCAGGATTGTTCCGAACCCGGAATTGTTATCTATGGCCCCAAACACAGTTATGTGCTGTATACAATTTTTCTACATGGCACGTGACAGCGTAGTGTTATGCAGTCCATGCCTAATACGTGTCATTGGCGCCGATCTGACATATGTACCATTTTAAGACATCAGACTAATGCACAGAGTGAACTTTTTGGGCGAACCTGTCACAATTGCAGGTTACCAGTTTATATCATAATAGCTTGCAATATGTACCCAATATGCACGCGGATCGCCTCCATCCCCTCCATTGAGGAAGATATGGAAGACCTACGAAGAAGAATTTATGTAAGTATGATATCATTTATGTATAATATAATAATAACAGTATGTACAATATGATAATCATAATATTTATTTATTTATGTTACAGAAGGATTGCCACCGCAGGTCTCCCTCACCGTAAGTCTCTTTCACCACCACCACCGATGAAGCGGAGAGGAAGAGTAAAAATATAAAAATATCAAAAACATGTAAAATACACACACACACACATATTTATAGAAAAATAAAAATTAAATTATATACTAATAATTACAATTTTATTCGCCCCTTCCATCTTTTCTACCTGCTCCTTCACCGCCACTACCTGCTCTTTCACCGCTAGTTAAAAAGAAGCTGCAGTCGTCTGTATTACCAACATGAGTAAGCGATCTTTATGGGGATCTTGGAGTATTCCGTATTTCCGATAAAAAGATTTTTTCAAAATGTCATTCCGTCGGTAATATAGATGACTGCAGCTTCCCTTAAAGACTAACACTTCGAATGCTGCATAGATGCACCCGTGTGAGAAAAACGGGAAAACGGGTGTGGAAAATAATACAATTTATGTTCGGAATAGTATTTATTTATTGTATGTTTTTTATTAATAATAATATTTTTACATATTATATGTATAGCTTGCTAAAAACTAGAGCCAGCAGTTCACAATCGATAAGGTGATTCTCATCGAAACAATCGCTGGCGCGTATGGCGTTCGATACATTTTTAGGGTTGGTGGACGCCATGTTTGAATATTGTGCGAACTTTGTGTCGACTTTATCGACCATACGGTTCAAGTGGTCGAACATCAAATTGATACATCGGTCCAGGTTCAACATGGAGAAGAACGTTGAATCGGTCATCGCCAAACGTATGTTGGATGATTCCGGATATATGAGTTTATTATCACACGCTGGACTCTCACTGAATCGCACCGTCAACGGTCCAACGCTGATAGGGCGACCGCGAACATCATGGTAGAGATGGTACTGAATATTCAATCGTTGTCCGTAGAGTACTTTCCATGTTTCAAGTGACAGAATCAGCTAATTCCCGCGATTATCTCCTATCGCAATCTCGATATAGCTCGACGGGCCAGCGTTGATACCGATTTCCAAGTATTTATACCCCGTAGCTGTCAGCGCGTATCTCCTGCTCAGTATACAATTCGCAGGACGCGTGGGTAAAACGCTATGGGAAAAAAAATCATGAATAAAACTATTTTCTTCAAAAATGTAAAAAATCAAAGTATAAGACAAAGGAGAATTCTGTAACTTACATGGTACATTTTTTCGATGGAGTTTCAACATCTTGAGGCGGAACGTATGGAACGTAATAGTTCATGCTGCTCCCCTGACCGGTATACATTGCTGTTGGTTAGAATCGAGGTTTTCACATGCTGTGGCTGATGTAAAACTGAATGTGCGCTCACACGTCTGAACGCGTATATATAATATACAATTCTTTATCACGGGGAGGGGATTCTTTACAGCAATAAGGAGGGTATTATCTAAAATAAACGAACAGGTTCGAACGTGTATACGATTCTTTACCACAACGGGAAAAAGGAAATATGAGTGGATAAAGGAAGTAAAAAAATTGAAAACGTAGTTCTTATACATAATATATTTTATTTTTCTGCTGAGACCACCAGTTGAACATTTTAAATACATTTTGCAAAGCGCAGTGCGATACATGTTTGTTACAACGTAAAGTGTGTGTAACGTCCAGCTTATTCAAAGATGGTATATCCTCGTAGTGAGCGTCAATGGTCTCGATGTAGATATCATCGTCCAGAAGCAGATTCCGCAACCATCCGCGTTTCTCGAGTCCCTTGACGTATACGATGGTTGGTGCGTCGTCATCGTCGTCATCGTCCATCACCGCCTTCGTAATCAAACGCCTAGCCCAGCAGTATGGAATCGTTCCATCCTCCCATTGTGTTCCATGATGATGCGTCGTCAGCCAAGAGGTTTGTGATCTCTCCGCTCTAGTGAGACCGCGCCATGGTCCGCAGGGTCCAAAAATGTAGTGAGAGAGAATATTTCCATTTCTCAGCACGGCAACCTCCTTCACGACAAAGTTCCCGCTGACGATGAAGCCTTGCAGATCCACGAACGTTGGTATGGACATGGTTGATCGTTGTTGTATCAACGCGTCGAGAAGAAGACGACTACAATCGTTCTCGATAAATCGCGGATGTTTTATATATCAGGTTCTCGATGTTGTCGCGCGCTTAGGTGATTCTGTGCACAACGTTGGTCAACGGGCTGTATTCGACCACGCGATCGTGTATGATGAGACAGTAGGCTGTAGTATTCGCCGGTATGTCTTCCATGCAGTCGAACTCTAGTCGCACGTCGACGGTGGCAGTCTTCACAGATTCACTTTGTCGCGAACAATCGATGACGACGAAGGAGCCGCAAAATCCAAATTTGTCGATGGGAAAAGAAGCACCTCATCATGATTGCCTCCATAATACAATTTGTAAAACCGCGCGTACATATCATACAGGATGGCGTATCTCCTCTTGCCGAAATCGAGGTTCAAATCGTCGTATGGATAAAATTCCGAGTTTAGATAAAGTTTTACGTTAGTTAATTTGCACTCGTCGAATTTAGTTATCGATCCCGGTATGTTATTCTTTCGACCAGTCTGCAACGCAAAGATGACGTATCGCGGCTTCTCGAGTTGCGTTGTTGCCTTGACGGTCCACGAATGCTTAGTCGTGCTCTGCAGCAGAGGAAATTCTTGCAGATCCCACGAGCGGAAACTCATGCTCAGAAATCTTCCACTCTCCAGAGTTCGTAGCATAGCCAGCTTGTTGATCTCGTTTAATGCGATGTGGGGCATACGCCACTGTACTTTGAGTAATTCAATCTCAGGCTGAATCTCGGCATCGCCTCTTAGACAATTGTTGTCGTTGCGCGAGCGTATGACAATTAATTCATGACGTGCATTAATCACCACACACCTGTAGTCTTCACAAAATCCCAGCAGCATGCTAAGCGGTACGCAAAAGTTGAAGTGGCCCTCTTCGCCGTTTGAAAAATTCACGATATCCCATCCAGCATTCTTCAACATCCCATTCCTTGATGCCGTCAGAGATACATAGTTTTTCAGAGTGGAGGTTATTCCGGCGTTTCTGCTGCGATCAATGTCCACACCGTTGAGTTCATAACGAATCTCATCGAACATGAACGCTACACAATTGTTCTCCAATACCACATGCTTATTCGCTGCGGGTTTCTTTATCGTTAATTTACCCTCGACTGAGAGAAAACTCTCGCATGGTAACGTATACAAATCTTGATGTTGTAGAGGTATTCGTATCTCATCGCTGTATCCAAACGTTGTGTTGGCATACGGATTGTACGTGTGTCTCGATTTTAACGATGCGATCGTTAAATATCAGCTTGTCCCCAATGTTGAGAATCTTTGTCATTTTAGATATTTCGTACTGCGAAACCCAAAGATCTCAAAAATGCAACGTTCGATGCGGTGAGCTTCCTTCTTTTATCAGGTTGTTGTTGAGTTGTATTATCACTCGATACCGTAACAGCAGTTGACTTCCTCGGAAAAATATTACCTCTCGCAAAATTGTCGTTTAACACGAGCATCACCAACGCTCCAACGTTCTGTTACTCTTGCCGCCGCCGCCGCACGTGTAATCTAATGGTAATCTCCTCGCCGCGAAAATCGAGTAGTCGTCCCTCTTGATCTACAACGCGTATCGTTAGCTCCGTAACGCTCCTGACGACGATCGGAAGGTAAATGATCTGCGCAGGCGTTTCTGATATTTTATATCCCGGTTCCACCCTCGGCGAGAATTCATGTATCGTGTGCACGCGTCTGCCATTGCTGTATGCACCGGCAGTCACCCTGCATTCCACACGAATAATGTTTACATTCATTATTTTTATCGACACATCCGATTCGTACCATTTTCCCGGTTGTAAGATACGATTCGCAGAGAATCCTAGCAGCGATCCTATGTTGTTAGGTTTACTGAAATTCACTCTGTATGCGCACTTGATTTCACTCTTCATCGTGCTGTGATTAGCGCGCAGTACTATCGGATAATCCTCATCGTTGTCGTCCTCTCGTTTCGTTAGATGCGTGACGCTGCGCCGTGCACCGTTGACGGGACGTTTCACACGCTGTGAGTGTATGAACGTGCGTTTTAGATATTGGTTTATGGTGTTCAATTCATATGATCCATCGGGAATCGTAATCTCCGTGTCGTCTTCGCCAAAATAGAATTTATTGTTCGAAGCGTTCACATTTGGTATCGTGTGATACGTTTCGAAGACAATCAGATGTCTATGTCGTGCTCGCGGCACGCTGCGTCCAACGGATTTATACCCGGATCACCTCTGGCTAATCGTTTTGCGAGTCGCGTACCCGGCCCACAAAACTGATAGCCGGGGATGTGCAGCTCGAAAGGAAGCGTATCGCGCGATTTAGCAGACTTCCACCTCTCACTGATTCGTTCGTCGCGAGCGCCGACATTCACGACAATCCCTGATCAACGGTGCCGGACCGTCGATGTGCGTTCGTTGCCACGGTTGATTATAATGTTCGTAACAACGGCGGAAAGTCTGCACCTCTGAATCCGCCTTTATATGTTCCGGGAGCTTGTTCCACACGTGTTCGATATAGTTCCCACACACTTGCAGTAGAACTACCTTTGGCACAAATTGTAACTGCTCAGCGGTTAAATCAAGTATATCGGAAGGACTTGTCAGCGTGACAAACATTTTGATACTGAGCGATCCGCGATTTCACGCACCTATAAATACGAGTGTGACTCCGCACCTAGCAGTGGCAAAATAAGATTAGTGCAGCAACCATTGACGATACGGGTTACAAACTGCGACGACAGATGGGGGACAATGAGGCGATACGTAAACATGGCCCGATGCTGCCGACCACTATACGCGCGATCATCTGCGGTCCCTCGAACTGTGGTAAAACCAACGTTCTGATAAGCTTACTGGAAAGTTCGCACAGTGTACGTTTCGAGAACATGTACGTATACTCGAAGTCGTTGCAGCAGCCGAAATATCAATACCTAGAGAATCTATTGACATCGATCGATGAAATCGGCTACTTTACATTCTCCAATAACAGTGACGTTATTTTACCGTGCGAGGCAAGTCCAAACTCGATCTTCGTCTTTGATGATGTGGCGTGTGATAAGCAAGATACGGTGAGAGAATACTTCTCGATGGGACGTCACTCGAACGTCGACTCCTTCTATCTCTGTCAGACGTACGCGAGAATACCGAAACATCTTATACGCGACAACGCTTACCTGCTGATCCTATTCAAACAGGATGGTACCAACTTGAAACAGGTGTACAATAATCACGTGAATACTGACATGCCGTACGGTGATTTTTGTTCATTGTGTCACAGTTGTTGGCAACGCGAGTATGGATTCTTAATGATAGACAAGGATAGTGCGCTTACTAACTGGCGATACAGAAGAGGATTTAACGAATTTGCGGTACCGCAGAGCGGTTAGTCGTTGTCGATATCCTGTCGGGGTGAAACACGAACAATTGACAACATGGTTGGAAGCAGTGATATTCGTGAGCGTGAAAAGATTGTGAAGGAGATTGAGAAAACGAGCGAATCGATCTGCAAGAAACATCATACTCTGAAGACTGGTAAGATTGAGGATGATATCGCGGTAAGGAGACACCTCGGACCTATTATCGAACCGCTGCAAAAGATCGTTGACAACTCGAGCATACGTGCGGTGAAGGACGAGTCGGACGTGGCGGTTGAAGTATCCTACACCCCGAAGCGCGAGCCAGACGTAGGGCTTGAAATACTACGCGCCCCAAAGCGTGAGAAGAAGAATGCGATAAGGACTGGGATAAAGAGGAAACTAGTGAACGACTCGTTGGGTCGCAAATCACATAAATCGAAACAGCCTCAAACCGAATCGAGCGATGCACCGGGTACGCCAACGATAACCTCTACACCGCTTACGACGATTGGAACCGTACAATCGCCGATGAATCTTCCAACCGAGGACGAGAGCATTTTCGAAACCACGAACGAATCGTTCGCGACGTCCGTTCAATGAGAAGTACAAACGCCAGAGGGTCAAGAAGCGTTGCGGGCTCCATTGGGTCCACTGGGCCAAAAGTACATCGGGGCTGTCATACGTGGTGACAAAGACATAGATAACGTTTACGGAGTTTATTTGAGCAACGATGGAATGAAGTTCGGTTGTAAGCCGTTCGATGTAGACTACGAAGATCACATAATTCTCGACAATGTTCGATACAAAGGTACACCAGGTCTTTACGAGCTGATTTTCAAGAAAATTCTCGATGACATCGTGTACACGGATGACTATTTGGAAAAGTACAGGAGCATGCTGCAGGTGATGAACGCGTATAGACGCGATCACAGCGCGCGAGGTCAGGTAAAGAGTAACAAGGGACACAAGTATAAATACGTAATCGCACCGTTACTAGCAACTGAACCTAAGACGAAATCCGGAAGAGGATTACCCCGCGCTATGACACTGAACGACAATGCGATCGATTACGTGCACTGGGACAATCCCAACGAGCTGGTGGATCGCCTACGATTGCTCAACGCTTCGCGTCAGGCTCGAAACAACTCTCACGACAACGAGATGCTGTCGATCATCGAGGAACTTCGAGAAGCTGGTCTCATAATAAATTGACTCGTGTATCGTCAGGATGACTCAATCCGTCGACGTCATTCGCATCGAACGTGTATCAAACGTGTATAAACGGCTCAACAACGTGGAACGAACGAGTCAAGAACATGGAACGAACGAGAACACAGGTTTTAAGAACGTGGAATGAACGTATATCGAACGTGTATAAACGGCTCAACAACGGTTAACGAACGCCGGTGAACGGGTTAAGAACGTGGAACGAACGAGTCAAGAACGTGTATAAACGGCTCAACAATGGCTAACGAACGTGTTTGAACGTATATCGAACGTGGAACGAATGTGTTTGAACGTATATCGAACGTGGTATGAACTTCGTGAGGCTGATATCATTATAAATTGAACGTACCATTGAGCACGTGAGTCAATCGAGCGGTGTTACTTGTAACGCGAAGATGACGATCAACGAGTCTGAAACGTTATTGCAGACGAGTGATAACATTGCTACGAAATCTAATATGGAGAAGAGCATTGATACTTTAAGAGTTAAACATGAAGAGCTCGAGAAGGAAATCATCGATATGCAGAAAACAATCGCCATGTTAGATTTCTATCGAGACAGTGTTGACTGGAAAATAGACAGAAGAGTCGCTGAATTAAATGAAAAAATAGATAAGTTGGATAAAAGATTCCCTACCGTTTTCAGTACGCTTAGAAGTCATGTGGCAAACATCAACCACGAAACACGGGTAGGCTTCATTGCGGATTTGCAAAACGTTAACACCCGTTTGGATGCATATCAAAAAGAATTCAACGATGGAACACGAAGCATGAAGCATGAGCAAGAAGAGATTAATGCAGCTCAAAAAGATTTAACGATATGATATGGGGTGAGAGAACGGCCATTATGAGATTGTTGAAGAGGCATAAAATGCTATAACGGAGCTCCGATCGAAACATTCGAAAAATTAAATATAAACGCAACAGTGCATTGAAAAACAGCGTCATTACGAACTGATTGGTCGATAGCTCTTCACTCCCTACAATATGGCATTGGTGAAATCTGCTGTCAAAAGTTTCGAAAAGCGTCGACTCGTCAAAGAACTGCATGTACCAGCGAGAAGAAATTTCCCACGAAGACGGGTCATTGTGCGTGGATTTGACGATCTGTAGCAGGCTGACCTCGTTGAGATGCGTCCGTATTCTCATGTCAACAGAGGATACTATTATATACTAACCGTCATCGACGTGCTGAGCAAGTACGCATGGGCCGTGCCGCTCAAGAGCAAAGGTGGAAGCGAGGTAGCTGCTACGATCGCCGGAATAATTCGAGAGAGCAAGAGATATCCAAAAAACTTGCAAACCGACCAGGGAAAGGAATTTTACAATACTGACGTGCAACGACTCATGAGGAAACATAACATCAATCACTACTCCACGTATTCAACCTTGAAAGCTTCGGTCGTCGAGCGATTCAACCGAACGTTAAAGAATAACATGTGAAAGATGTTTACGCTCAACGGAAATTACAAGCGGGTCGACGCGCTACCACGGCTCATTGCGGAGTACAACACCCGAAAACATCGAACGATCGGCATGCGACCCGCCGACGTTACCCCCGCGGACGCTGAGAGACTCTTGAGTACGGTGTACAGTGCGATATAGATAGCGGGTCCAGCCAGGTTCAAAGTGGGCGACTCGGTACGCGTCAGCAAGTACAAGACGGTCTTTGAAAAGGGTTACACACCAAATTGGACCACCGAGGTGGTTAAGATCATCAAAGTGCAACATACCAATCCCGTGACCTATATACTCGAGGATTATCGTGGAAAATCTATCTCTGGAGCGTTCTACGAGCACGAGTTGCATCGCGCGAGGTATCCGGACGTGTATCTCGTGGAGAAAGTACTGCGCAGGAGAGGTGACAAGGTCTACGTGAAGTGGTTGGGATTCGATGGATCGCACAATTCATGGATACACAAGAACAATGCTGTTTAATACATTTATTTCTTCTTCACAAACATATGGATATATAACAATATGATGTATACAACATATGAAAATATAAGAAAATACAATGAAATACAACTCTTTATTATTATTATTATTATTATCCTATGATACATATTTTATTATTCTATGATATATATATTTTATAACGGTACGCGGTAATGTCCCCATGGTAAGGTGTTTGTAGACTTGGGTACGATGTATCGTTTATCGTCATGCGGCCTCAGAGCGATTTTCGTCTCACGAACGGTGTACACGTTATGCAGCTTTGACTGTATACGGGATTGATCTCGAGTCATTTCTATGCGGTTTAGCAGCGCCAAGTATTTTCAAAAAAATTCCGAATAAAAAATTCTCAACAAATCGAACCAATATGTTAATTGCCTTATGCTTCTTTCTTCCTCTCTTGTGAATGTGTGTATTTCGGCGATTGTGTTATGTAAGTTAGTTGTGCATGTTCCCCTCTCTCGTGCGCGCACGCGCGCGTGTGTGGTGAGACATTAGAGTTAAGTATAGAATAAGTGTAATTAACTACATTTGTACATATATTTTATGTATTTCGGCAAGTTGTTGTATAAATTAGAGTCTAAGCAAATTATTGTAATGTTTAGATTATTTAAATACTAAGAGAATTTTGTATTCGGTTTAGCAGCGCCAAGTATTTTCAAAAAACACATTTGTATTGACATATTTATATATGTATATGTATTAAAATATTTATCGTATAAAAATATCTGCTTATTATTATACCCTTTATTTTTCTAATAAAATCTTTAAGGCCGTGTTAAGTACAATCATAAGATGTTTGAAACCAATCACAGAGCCGCATTAGCATCTTAACACATTATTACTTCAGATCATCTGGAAATAAGAACGGACTAGGAGATAAATGCGGACTAGGAGATAATATTACAATATTTATTTGTATGTTGAATGTAATGTAAAACAATATGTGCTCAAAACTGTCCATTACAGAATCATATATTATTAACTGGAAATAGTACTTTAATATCAAAGGCCAGTATTCATAGTCCGTTCTTATTTCCAGACGCGATCTAAAGTAATGTCTTAAGATGCTAATACGGCTGTGTGATTGGTTTCAAATATCTTATAATTGTACTTAATATGGTTTTAAATAAGAATCAACAATGAATATCGGCCAAAGAGTAATAATAAAAAGTAATAGATTTTCTGGTTTGCACAAATACCCAACTAAAGTAATAGATTTTCTGGTTTGCACAAATACCCAACTAAAGTAATAGATTTTCTGGTTTGCATAAATACCTATTGTAGTTGGCGCAATTTGTTAATATCATTAGTTTTGTAGAGTTCTTTTTTGAAAGAACTTCGGGTTTGAAAGATATCATTAGTTTTGTAGAGTTCTTATTGACAGAATTTCGAGTTTGAAAGATATCAGTTTTGTAGAGTTCTTTTTTGAAAGAATTTCAGGTTTGAAAGAACTGCGGGCGCTTATACTTGGCGCTTTTTTTATACCGTTTTTAAAAAGGTAATTTTGTTGTGATTTCACACATTTTGTAGTGTGAAGTATGTTATTCTTTTCTTTTTATTAACGGCATTAATAACATTTATTATCAGCAAAATGATTTGTTAATATCATTAGTTTTGTAGAGTTCTTTTTTGAAAGAACTTCGAGTTTGAAAGTTAACATTACCGCTACGCACTCGAGTATAAATGATTTTATCTGAATTGATTTTGGAAATTCTTGTGTATATATGATGACACACGTTTCATGAAATGTGCGCAACATGTGTGCACGATTAAAAGTGTATCTTCAATCGGAGTTCCTTTATACAGACTCGAATACACACGCTCCAAATATTCTGTGATGTCACATCTATTCCATTCGTTCATAAGGGAATTTATTAATGTCCAACTCCAATCTACCACTACAAGTTTAAAAAGTGGCCATTTTCTTCGGTTCACCTCGGCAAACTGTCGATACCTTTTTAATAATATGCTTATCGATGGAATGTCGTGTTCAGATGTAATCATTTCAGCGATAGGTATTATTGATTCATCCTTTTTCACAACTATGGCGTAATACAAAATCCTTTTGCAAGAAATATTATATGGTTTACGGACTACCGAAACCGTTGCGTCAAAATGAGCTATAAGATAATTAGTATCTATAATATCCAATTGTTCCTGTGAGAACATAATAGCATGTAACGGTAGACCAACATATCGTATATATGGATCCTTATAACGCGAATCTTCTATCCATTGTTGAAATAAATCAGACAAATCACTTGAATTCAGTACTCGATCATTTTGGCAATTATGTTCTGATTTGACTTTTTGATAGGTGGATAGCAGTCTCAAATCTTGCATATGTCCATCTTGTGCGAGTTCCGGATTGATTTGCTTTGCAATTTCACGCTGCATTGTTCTTGGAGGAATGTATTGCAGCTGTTCTTTTACAATTTTACGGACATTTCCTCGTAAAGTACAAAAAATAGTAGGTCCTTCATGTTTTATTTCTTCACATTTTGTACTGGAGATAATAAATGTACATATCCTTTCATCTAGTTTTACGAGAACAAATCTAAACGATATAGGATGACTTTTATACCTACATCGCGCATATGTTACATAGGAATCGAGATTTTTTCGAATTCCACCAAAAAATGCTAAGGGACATGGAAATTTCAACGTATGCAACATAAATTTGCATATTTCAGCGCGTACATTTTCCTTGTTAATACTGGAATCATCGTGCTTTAAAGCAAATGTACACGGAAAGAAAAAAGTAACTGCCGTAGCTAAAAACTGCGTGTGGTAGCTAAATTTCAGTCGTAATATATGAACAACTAACATCTTACCTGTGACACCTATTTTAATTAGTTGAAAATGTTTAGCTGCCTTATATGCAAGACTTGGCTGCAGTACATATTTTAGTTAGCAGTTATCACAACATATGTTGCAGCGATTAGTTGTAGCGTGCACACTACTTGTATATGGAAGACACAATTTTTGCTGTCGTTGCTAATACTTTTGCTGTGGCGATCAAACTGATGCTAAACCCGAAATATGTTCTGCAGCTAAAAGTGTATACAAGATAGCTACATTAATTAGCAATAGCTAGATCAAGTGAATCACTAACTCAATTATTTACCACTGCGCATGCGCAGCGCTGTTCGCGCCGCGTTTGCATGCGGTAGCGAAATAATGTTGTATCTGTGGCATATCGGTTAGTTCCGATAGCTATTTTTATGTTGCTGTACAATATGATCCTTACAGCTATGCATATTTTGCTACTTTCTTTATGTGTTAGGTTAGGTTTCTCATTCATTAGGTGCCACAACAAACCATTTTGCTGTGGTTTCGAAATTTATAGCTACGGCAGCAAACACAGTTTTAGCAAATCATGATTAGCTACGGTAGCAAAATCTTTTCTTTCCGTGTACTTATTTCAATTTCACCGTGATCAACACAGTACTTTTGTCTTATTAATGGTGACTTTAAAGGAGAGAGAACGTTTGAATTACATTCGTCGCTTTCGCTTTCGGATATTTCAGACATGCTGCTATCGACGTCGCTGTTATCAACATTGTTTTCAGAAAAGAGCTGTACATTTTTCTTTATGTGTGATCTCTTAGGCGTTTCACTAATTTCATTACTTACGTTACTTTCCAGTCCATCCTCATCTTCTTCATTTTCTGCGTTAGTAATGTCTGCATGTGTCGAACTTCGAAAAGTATAATTTGAGTTAATTGGATTATCTTCACTGCTTATGATTTCAGCTGAAGTTACTGTTGCGGATTCCATTGGTTCATACGGAATGTTTCCATTATTTTCTTCTTCCAACGTTTTACGTACAATATCTTGTAAGTTGTGCACGTTTTTTTCCACAGACGTGCATATTGCATTCGACTCTTATTGTCACATTTCGTTTTTAATATTTTTGAAATCTAAAAACGAAGTGTTCATAAATTGTTACAATAAAACTTTATAATAGTTATACACAATTTGATTCAAATCACACTTTGCCTTAAATAATATAAAGGCATTGCAGCTTTGAGAAAATTTCGTATCTTTCACATAGTACAAACAAAACACATTGCTAATTGAAAATATGCGAACATAAGAGAACATGAGTGATAGAATCGAGTATCAAAACTCTTCCGCTTACTAGGAGTCTCAGTTTACATAAATTTTATAGAAGAGCAAGTTGGCTAATTGAATTATTTCTGCCGTTTTGTTAACACTACCTTCGATATTTTAAAACTCGCTTGCTCGATTCTGTAATATGTTAGAAAATAGTGAAAATAAGGGATAAGCCAACTTATTTCCTTAGTCAACTTGTCTCAGTTTCCTCCCTATTCATAATCAGCATATTCATATTCTGTCGCCTGTTCTCTACATACTTTCTAATGACTACTAATATGCATATAAACAAACTCTTCTTACCATGTAACATAGAGATCCTTCGCCTCTTCCGTAAAATTTTAAATCTAAAATATTTGATACACTTTGGCATATTGCTTTAGCAATAACCTCAATCGTAGATTGTGAAATATTGCTTTCCTGAAGCATAGTAATACAATGCTTGTAATTGGCTTTAAAAATCAATTATGTTCTGATCTTTTTAAGCGTATAAAGCACACAGTAGTACAGATAAGGAATATCACATCAGTAGAAACAATTGATTGCGCGATTCTGCCAACAGTCCACGTCTAGTTCTTCTTGCAACAAAAACGATTGACAATCGAATGTTCTGTCGGCACTTGTTTCTACCAGTGCCGTACAAGAACTGGCACATTCAACGGAATATATTTTGAAGAAGACGAAGAAGAGGAAAAAGAAAATGGGAGCAAAGACTTTGAATATGAAAATACAATAATAAATGAGAAGAATGAAGGAAGAATCTTCAGCGCATCTCCTTTTTTCAAAAGATATAATTATAAATATGTACACTTAAACGAGAGGATTCAAAGAAGTGATAACATCACTAATAAATATTATAATCCCGAAATTGCGGAATATATTACGAACAAACTTATGCCATTTGTGCCAATGTGGTCGAGCATTTTATTGTCACAACGTGTACCTAACGTAGCCAGATTAAGTAACGCGTATGTAGAAAGTTATTTCAATGTAATAAAGAATGAAGTTCTACAAGGACAGGTAAATTTAAAGATTGGTCGGTTCATTAATAAAATGAAAAACTACAAATGTAGCCTAATTGCCGAAGCGATGATAAACATTCCAATTAAAAGTCGCCAGAAGAAGATTAAACGTCTATGTCCTGAAAGTCCGCTAAATCCGTTTGTTAGAGAGATGTGGCAACGTCGAAAGAAAGCAAAATATAGTTTAATGGAAGGACGTCAACTATCTCAAGTAGCGAATAAATGTGAGTCAGCTTATCATACGCCTGTATGTGGTGTACAAGAAAAACATAGACAAATTCTCATGCAACAAAGTAACAACTCAACGCACAATCGTGCTTTGAATAATGGTTTATTTCTAGACATCGAATATTATATGCAAGACACAGAATGTAATATAACTATTGGTCGTTATTTCGAAGACAGGAATACGCCAATACTATCTGATAAAGAATTCAATTTATTTTCGGAACAGTTCAAAACGCTAAAGTCAGAACAATGGATTGATGGGACAATCATAGATTGCTTTGTTATTTCTCAAATAACTTGCTGGAAAAATATTGTATACGTGCCAACGGATCATACGTCCTTTATATTAGGCGATTATTGCGATAAGAAACCACATGAAAAATGGCTAATGTATAATATAACAGAGGAGATACACGGAAAGATATTATTACCATATTTATATCAGTCGCACTGGAGATTATTAGTGGTCGACATCGACGAAAGAACCATTGCAATATTGGATCCTTACAAACATGGTAAAGATGATAAAAGGGCGGAAGAATCATTCACGAGATTTCTAGAAGCTTGTCCCAACACATCTTTAAACACACTAAAAAATATTAATTTCAAGCGAAAGAAAATTTGTAATCGTCCATTTCAAAAAGCTAGCGATGGAAATAACTGCGGAGTATACGTTTTGCATTACATAAAATGCATTGCAGAAGGTCAGCATTTTGGTACATCATTAGAACCGACAATTCTTCGAAGAGAAATTGCGGAAACTTTGCTAAACACGTCTTGTAGCATGAAAGATACATGTCTGTTCTGTTTTAATAAAAAAAAAAGGAATTTAGTTATGTGTAGTTTATGTAGGCGCTGGGCATATCCACAGTGCATTGGAAAAACTGGTACAGAAAAAAGCATTGAGGAATGGGCACATCCGAATATTACATACATCTGCACTTTATGTAAATTAAGCACAAGAAACTGGATGACGAATAAATAAAATATGTACAACAAATTAAACGAATAAATATGCTTCTTATTTGTCCTGCTTTCACTTTCTTAACACTTTCGGTGCTGCATACTTTAAAAGAGTGTGTCGCATACGCGCGGAATACTTTGTTCCTGATACACCTCCGCGCTGAATACTTTTCACATGTCGCGTACACTTCAAGATATCCTTAAATATATTGCACTTATAACAGCTATCAATTTGTGACATTTCCTCTGCAAATAATATATATGAGTTGTAAAACATGTTCTTGTTAAATCTGTCATTTGATGAAAAGAAAGAAATAAGTTTGAGGGAGGCGTACTACCTGTCAAAGTAACGCACTGTACAATAATTTCAAGCGTCTCAACCTTGTGACCTCTTGTTAACCAAACATTGTTATGTGTCGTTTGTGTTAAATAATGATTGTAACACTCATCACTGTGTGCGAATACCGACGATTTTCATGCCAAATAGTGACTCAAATACAACGATTACAAAATAATATGTGAAAATGCATGAAACAATCTTCTTACCTCAACCACGTTAACTGTTCTTTCACGTGCTGCAATCTCAAATAAAATAAATTCTGTTGTATCAAGTCAGGATTTTCTGTATACTACAAAAGAAAAATGTACTAAATACATTCTGTAGAGTATTAATTCTGTAATTGTAGCTTGAAAAAAATATATGTCTGTAATTACTGTACAATTATATATAAATTCTACTTATCAAATATCCTACATGCTTCTTCTTCTTGCAAGATAGTTAAATTTCTCTTTTCAGTCAGAAAAGAGAACGATCAGTTTTCGCGGAGAACGGAAGTCTTCCGAGACCTCATTTCTTACAAACTATTTTTTTTCTACTTCCCTACATTCTGCCGAGTACAAAAGTGCCGTCGGTTTTTGGCACAAGCCACTGTAGCTACCCGCACGAATTTAAAGGTTTCAATATTTGTAATTGTTTTCTCTTTCTGTTTGTTTATTTACGTTAATATTGTTAATTTTCATTCAGTTTTCGGTTTGTTGCATATGTTTGGTCGTTTACTGAGATGTGGCTGCAAAAAAAATTATTTTTAATTTCCGCTCCATGATTGGTCCAAACTTCAACCACATATATATTATTATAAATCGATAAATGTTTATTCAATTTCAACTTACAGAAACTTCCATGGGCATTTCATTGCGGAACATGGAAGCAGTTGAACAACAGCAGTACCGCAAGGCAATTCATGACTTAACTAAATTATTATTGTACAGGTAATTATGGAGTTAATATTAAATTTAAGGCTCCTGGGTAGTCACCGCAGACATGTTGAATTATGACGTCAGAGGCGAGAAATGACACGCTGAGAATTCTTGCGTGCCATTGCCAAATAAAAAGATATTCGCATAAAACAACACTTTAGATCGCTTTAGCATACTTCTAAAATAGTCCGGAAACTAACCTTTTTTGTTAACAGTTAATCAATAGCCGTAAAATGCCTGTAATATGAAAATAGTCTTGCACATGCACAGCCATTTTCGCATGACCAAGTCTCATATCACAGTTATTTTACGACTATTGACTGTTAACAGAAAAAGTTAGTTTCTGGACTATTTTAGAAGTATGCGAAAGCGATCATAAGTGTTGTTTTATGCGAATATCTTTTTATTTAGAAATGGCACGCAAGAATTCTCAGCGTGTCATTTCTCACCTCTGACGACATAATTCAACATGGCCGCCAAAGTATACGGAAACTCGTAGTGTCGTAATAGTTACACAACAAAAGTACCTTTTTTAAAAAAGGTACAAAACAGCGTCAAGTATACGCGCCCGAAGTTCTTTCAAAAAAGAACTCTACAAAACTAATGATATCAACAAATTGCGCCAACTACAATGGGTATTTATGCAAACCAGAATATCTATTACTTTTTATTATTACTCTTTGGCCGATATTCATTGTTGATTCTTATTTAAGACCATCTTAAGTACATTAATAAGATATTTGAATTGATACGAATAAATATTTTAATACATATACATATATAAATATGTCAATACAAATGTGTTTTTTGAAAATACTTGGTGCTGCTAAACCGAATAAAAAATTCTCAACACATCGAACCAATATATTAATTGCCTTAGGCTGAAGTCACATGGCACGTATTTTCTGCGTAACGCGTAACCGCGTAACCAATCAAATCTTTGCCTGCAGAAGCTGATATCCAAATGAAACAATGTGATTGGTTACGCGGTTACGCGTTACGCAAAAAATACGTGCCATGTGACTTCAGCCTTATTCTCTTTCTTTCTCTCTTGTGAATGTGTGTGTGTGTGTGTATTTCGGCGATTGTGTTATGTAAGTTAGGTGTGTGTGTGTGTGTGCCCCTCTCTCGTGCGCGCGCGTACGCGTGTGTGTAAGACATTAGAGTTAAGTATAGAATAAGTGTAATTAACTACATTTGTACATTTCGGCAAGTTGTTGTGTAAATTAGAGTCTAAGCAAATTATTGTAATGTTTAGATTATTTAAATACTAAGAGAATTTTTTATTCGGTTTAGCAGCGCCAAGTATTTTCAAAAAACACATTTGTATTGACATATTTATATATGTATATGTATTAAAATATTTATTCGTATCAATTCAAATATCTTATGAATGTACTTAAGATGGTCTTGAATAAGAATCAACAATGAATATCGGCCAGAGTAATAATAAAAAGTAATAGATTTTCTGGTTTGCATAAATACCCATTGTAGTTGGCGCAATTTGTTGATATCATTAGTTTTGTAGAGTTCTTTTTTGAAAGAACTTCGGGCGCGTATACTTGGCGCTTTTTTGTACCTTTTTTAAAAAAGGTAATTTTGTTGTGATTTCACACATTTTGTAGTGTGAAGTATTCTTTTTTATACTATATGAGGATTTGCATAACACGAAACATTATCTGTATTTTGTAAACCATGTAAACCCCAAGCAATATTTTGCCGTGATATTTGATTTTGACAATTCTCTTGAAGCAATTACTTTTGACAATGCCCATGGAACATCTTTCACTTTGCGATAGCGTTCTTTTGTAACAATAATTTACAATGAGATTTTAAGGCATAAAACTTAAAATTTAGGCTCGATTGCACCTTTGTGTTTTTATAAAGGGCATATAAAAAAGAGACGAAGAGTGAATTAAGAGTGAATATTCTCAATTATAAGCTTTATATATATATATATAAGCCAAATACCACTTACTCACTCACTGACTCATCAACGTGCAGCCCGAACCACTGCACCCATCGACTTGAAATTTTAAGGGTATATTCCTACTATTACGTAGGTGCTCACTAAGGCTGGGTTTTCCGAAATTCCACCCCTAACGGGTGAGAAGGGGTAAAATGTGTTTTTATTTAATTCTACACATAATATCGCGGGCGAAGCCCGCGTGATGGGGGATGCTAGTAATAAATATTCTAAATATTTTACTATTTTAATTTTTTAATTATATCGATATTTTAACAAATGGCAAAGTTAGCTATTGTTTATTTAAACAAATGGTAATAACTGTTAAAAGTTCAACTACAAACGGAACAACTAGAAACGATTCTGAAAATGATAGCGCAAGCGGATTCGCGATATCTTAACACATGGCAGTTAGCTATTTTTTATTTAAACAAATGTTAATAACTTTTAACAGTTCAACTACAAACGAAACAACTAGAAACGATTCTGAAAAAGACAGCGCAAGCGGATTCGCGATATCTTAACAAATGGCAGTTAGCTATTTTTTATTTAAACAAATGGTAATAACTTTTAAAAGTTCAACTACAAACGAAACAACTAGAAACGATTCTGAAAAAGACAGCGCAAGCGGATTCGCGATATCTTAACAAATGGCAAAGTTAGCTATTTTTTATTTAAACAAATGTTAATAACTTTTGACTAGTCAACTATAAACGAAACAACTAGAAACGATTTTGAAAAAGACAGCGCAAGCGGATTCGCGATATCTTAACAAATGGCAAAGGTAGCTATTTTTCATTTAAACAAATGTTAATTAATACCTTTTGAACAGTTCAACTACAAACAAAACGAAACTACAAACGATTGTCAAAAAGTCAGCGCAATCAGATTCGCGATATCTCAATCACACAGATATACCGACTTTTTTTTTATTGTATAAAAAGAGAGGGCCTTGGCATCGCCATCCGGCCAGCGGTTACAATATATCATAGATCTTATATACCTGGATAGGCCTTGTTAATGAAAATCGGGGACCGAGATGCCAGAGCGAGAGAGCAATATATTTTCTGTCCTTCTATTGGAAAAGGAAAGACTGCGCAAGCGCGGAGGCGCAGGAACGTAATATCTGATGAAGCATTAGAAATATAATCAAATGATATATTAAAGATTATAAATAAACAAGTATAATAAAAAATCAAGCGGCAAGGGCTTTTACGGCTATTAAACAAACAGATAATTATAAAACTTCAGAATTAAGGAAATTGAAAGTGGAATACCTGGAGATATTTTATAGGGATGTAAGAAGGAAGGAGTTATTTTTCCGGGAAAAGGAAACAAGAGAAGATATAAAAATTAATGTATGATTGAGAAAAGAAGTAATAGCAAATATCATTAGCATGTTATTTAGTAGTATAATATAAACAATATTAATATAATATAAATACTATTTCTAACTTATAGTATCTATAAACTTATAGTAGTACTTTTACATCAAACTTTGTGGGATGATTTTACAAGGAATCAGTCATGAGAAAATAAAATTAATTTAGTTAATTTTTTACGTATTTTATTTGGCTTTTCGTTATTTTCACGTGCTATGTGATGAAATCTTATGTCTATGTAAGTAGAAACAATAAGATTTATGAGCTGATTTCTGTGATTACAATAAAAATCTTGGCCCTGAGAGTGACCTGTAATAATTTCAGTGAAAACAACTTTATTAACTGAATTTTTTACTTTACTTATTCTAAATCCGACTGTAGCACAAAGCAAATACATATCCTTTATATGCGTCTGAATATTTTCAATTACTTTTATCACATTTTTAACCAATATCTGCCGCATATTTTACATCTTATCGTCATTTTATCGATAAATGAATAAATCACTTTTATAGGTTACATTCATGACACATACGTGAAACCGAACTGTTGGCCAGTTTTAATACATCATTTCGCGCATGCGTTTCGTATACTGTAAAGTGAAGAATGGACGATGAATGGACAAGTTCTCACTCTTTCTCTCTACAGGGAAAGGCCTATCCAGGTATATAAGATCTATGCAATATATGGACTTACAGTATCGACCGAAAACTACAGCTGGTCTCGCGCTAAAACTACGACATAGCTGAGACCATGGTGGAAGAATACAAGGTGTGCTCATTTATGAGACGAATTTCGTACCGTTCTGCGCAGATTCCAGATGCCGCCATTTTTGTTCAGATCATATATATATCGCCCAGACAGCACACAGATATCCTAAAGATATCCATCAGATGTCCTTCAAGGATATTGAGGATATCCATAGACCATCCGTTTTACGTCCTTTGGACATGTTATGGATGTCCATAGTATATCTGTTTATGAAATTGGTGTACATGTTTTACGTCCTAAATACGTCCATAGGACATCCACTGGACATCCTGGGACGTGATAAAGGCCCAGGTAGCAA
Source organism: Ooceraea biroi (assembly GCF_003672135.1). Classification (NCBI taxonomy): domain Eukaryota; kingdom Metazoa; phylum Arthropoda; class Insecta; order Hymenoptera; family Formicidae; genus Ooceraea; species Ooceraea biroi. The sequence goes on from NC_039507.1 coordinate 11,378,580, forward strand.
GCACAGAAGACGACATTCTGAGACGTTAAAAAGACGTAACTTCGTAACCTGTTTTTACCTTTTAGTAACGTCTTAATGACGTTTTAATAACATCATAACGCGAAATAAAAGATAAAATCGAAATTATATACCAAATTATTATTTTATTTTAAACAAGATTTATTTTGCAACGTGTACATATAAATTGTTATACAGTTATAATGTACCATTGAAAATGTACCATACTGAAAGAGTATTCGATTTTTGTTAATTAAAATTTCCACTTACCTCACACGGGATTTGAACCTGCGTCGTTGAGCTTCACAGTCCTCGTTCTAGTCCACTACGCTATCGAGTATATTTAATAAGCGCCTTTTAAATTCTGCTCTTAGTGTGTTAAAGAACACTTATGTACGAACTTAAAAAGTCAAAAATATACATACAAATAAAATATTCTTAAACTTCATTTTATGTCTAATAAAATATTATAAAGAAAAGAACTAAAGATTACCTCTAAATTCGTCGATAATTCTTAGAGAACCAATCAAAAACCATAAAGCGTTTTACCATCAATAATAATTGTGAATAAATATTTGCTGCGCGTTTTACTGATTATAAAAATGGAAGTTGAATTTCTTCATCTCAAAGTTTGATTTATCAAATAATCCTCGTGTGTGTGTGTGTATGTGTGTGTGTGTGTGTGTGTGTGTGTGTGTGTGTGTGTGTGTGTCTGAATAATTTATTTGCATATAGCATGCACAGAAAAAGATCGGAATTACATGCAGATGGCGTTGACATAGCGCATACAGGGAGCAAGTACAAATAAGAATAGCATATGGATATACAAACATGTCCATTTTAGGATAGTCCTGCAATGTTCACAAATGTATATCCTATGGATATCTGTATAAGGTTCACAGATATCCCGACAAGAAATGGACACAAAACGGATGTCCATAGGATATCCTGTGCTGTCTGGGCGCGGTAAAGCAAGTATAGGTTTGTGATAGTTTGCGATTGTGAATCTCCAGTGAATCTCTCTTGAGTACCACAATGAGTACATGTTCTGTAAAAACATGCAAAAACGACACTCGAAAATCAAATAATATTCAGTTTTTTCTGTTTCCGAAAAACAAAGAATTATTATTAAAATGAGAAGCAGCGTGTGGAAAAGAAAATGTTAATATGAAAAATGGTATGTATAAAATCAATAAATCCTTGCTTAATTATGAGAATAGAATTGATAATCATAAATTTACTCATATAACGAAACTAATATATTTTATACATAGGACGCATCTGTTCTGTTCACTTTGATGCAACGGCATACAAAGACCCCTCATGGATGCAACCACTGTTAGGTTATACAACGCCGAAGAAGCGTAAATTGAAATCTCATGCAGTCCCCACGCAGAATTTAGATTCAACTAGTGAAGATGTACAAGTAGCATCTTCATCAGTCAAGAGTGAATATTATTATATACTGTTTTATTTCAAATATAAATTTCCAATTAAGCTTATACAATATATTAATTACTTGTTTATCCTTTCAGGATTTCATGAATTTAAGGTAATACCAAGTGTAACATCTACTACAATACAACCTGAAGACCAAATGGAGGCTTCGACTTCAAGATATTCACCACATTTTGGTACTAATTTAATTTACAAATATGATTATCATTTGTATTTTGTTTACGCTTTCATAACATGTCGTTTTACATTATCGAGCAATGTAAATCTAATATATTTTATAATTATTTTATAAATCATCTTTAATCCCTCACGGAAAAGAACTATTGCATTTCTAATAGTAACTATTGAACGCTAATAGTTTTAAGCAGTAATCACTATTATAATGATTAGTGTTGCATTAGTAAGAAGTAGTGTCCACTATACAGTTTTTAACTATTGACTAGTGGGAATCATTGGAATGTGATATACACTACTAGTATACCAATTATTTAATAATGTGAACTAATGCGAACTAATAATGCGAACTAATGATACGAACTAATAGTGTACAGAAGTTTGCAATATTAACCAATAGTGAACATTATTTCTTCTAGTGTTCAACAGTCTATATTCTTGTGTATATATTGTTGTTTATCACTGCCGAATAGTATTATTATTGTTAGGTATTATAATATATATCTTAGTGGAAATATTATACTCATTAAATGTATACTGAATTGTATATTGTAATCAGTACACAGGGCCGCATTTACCATAAGACGCATCAGGCGCAAGCTGGGGCCTCACTCCCTATGGGGCCACATTTTAAAACCTTACCTTCTCACAAATAAAAACCAACTTAGTTATATAGTTGCAATGTTGCAAAATAAAATATTTATTTTTAAATATTAAATTCATAATATAAAATCTAGAGGCTGCTGAAAAATAGGTTCTATCGCGTAGCCGTACCCAATCGAAGTATTAACTTCGTTTTATGTAACAGATATAATGAACCGCGATCTTTTGTCAGTTTCGCGGCACGTCCATTTAACATATGCTATATAGCAGTGCCGGGATTTAGTTGCACATTTCTGGCCGATTTCGTTGTCAACTCCCACTGTTCCCCTCTTGCCGCGCGTATCTTAGAAACGAGGTGCCGGACGCTAATAAACAAGATACATGCCGCTAAATTATTAACTCATTTTCAGTGTTGAAACGAATAAAAAATTATTTAAGAAGTAACTTACACCAAAATAAAACAAGTGACCTGTCGTTATTATGCATTGAATCAGATGTAATGGCTCGATTAATTATGATGACATTGTAGATATATTTGCTAAAACCAAAGCCAGAAAAACAAACTTTTAATTATTAATTTTGTTTAATTTAAATTTGAACTGATTAATTTTATACTTTGTTAAATGCAATTATATGTATACTCAATTGTGCTATGTTAGTTTTCTTTTATTAAAAAAGTTATTATGGAAATGTCAACTTTTATTTTCAATAAACTACATATGACTTTAATTAACTGAAATAGACTTGTTCTTTGAGGCCTCATAATGATGTTGCGCCTAGGGCCTCTAAAAGTATAAATGCGGCCCTGTCAGTACATATCTTAACAAAGTCGTGTTATATCTTAAAAAATTCGCGAACGCGTCCAGAAACATCGTCTTGTTAAATCTGCATTGAAGAGTGTTACACAATCTGATTATTTCTCAAGTATGTAAAATCCTATTTATCGCTATATGCAAGTTTAACTGATTGTTCTTTAATTCTTATATTTTATTCATTATTTAGTTGAAACTGTAGATAAACCTTCAAATCTTTCTAGTTTTCGAGAATCTATAGAGATTCAAATACTGAGAATGATTTATATGAATAAATAAATAATTTTATCTTCTTTTACATGCCACAAATTTAACATTATTACAAATAATATTTCTTACTGTCACAAATTTAATCGAAACGGCGAAGAATGATACGTTACACTACTGTGAGATAACGTTAAGAGCACATTGTCGTATAAGTAGTATATAACAAGAATTTAAAACGCGCTCATCAGATATACTCGATAGCGTAGTGGACTAGGATGAGGACTGCGGCGCTCAACGACTGAGGTTCGAATCCCTTGTAAGAAGAAAATTTTAAGTAACAAAATTTGTAGAGTATACATATATTATATCAAATAGCAAAGCTCAGGAGTGAATATAATAAAAGTGTATTAATTGATAAATAGGTGAAAATTAATTTTTTTAATGTGACTACTAGTGCAGACTTACTAGTGCAGACTACTAGTGCGAATTTCAACAGTGCGCGAAATTACTAATGTAATGTGCACTAATAGTTTTCAATAGTTGTAATTTCAGTAGTTACTATAAGTTATTTTCCGTGAGGGATATTATATAATCTAGTTTTGATACGTTTATTAATATCGAATACGTTTGTTACATTGCAGATAAAGCTGATAGAATGTCTGCGAAATCAGAATCCTATCACGAAATAAAAAAATTAAAAAGAAAATGTACAAAGTCGGAGTTACTCATCAGGACTTTACAGCACCACGGTTCTGCTATTTGTAAGGAGCCATGGATTTTTAAAACATTAGCGTCAGAAATTATGCAATTACAAGACAAAAATTGCCTAGTAATACCAAACAAGGTATTATTATGTTTAATTCGCACAAGAACATACATATGTCCGTGTTCGAGAATTAAATAAACAATTAAAAAATGATGCGTATACAAGAAAAAAGAAAAAATGAGAAAAATTACTAATACTAAAAAATGAATGTGTTTATTTATTATGTAATTATGTTGCATATGTATATCTACATGTGTTATAAATATTAATATATTTTTAAAAACTTATTTAGTCTCCAACATTTTTCTTTCCTCTCAGTGTTGAATATACATAAACCTATATTTATTATGCATAAACATGAAAACAAAATCAATTTTTATTGTACAATTTTTATTGTACAATAATGATATAACCTCGAATTCAACTTGCCGTGACAAGATGGCGGTATCTGGCTTCAATGTCTCATTGGCTGTTACAAAAAGATGCGTATGAGCACACCTGGTATTCTTCCACCATGGCTGAGACCTCACGCGCTCCGCGGCAAACCCTGCCAGTTGTACCAACAAAGCCCGCCGCCCGGCACGCAGGATCCCAACTCACCGCCTCCATGAAAAAGGACACTAGATTTCCACGCATGTGCGGCGCATGCCGCGCGACCACGAATCCCACTTCAAGCCACCTTCGCTCAACGTTCGATCTTTCGACATGCATGAACATCCCGATAACGGTCATCGTACCGCATACCCAACCGCGGGAAAGACAGACGGCATACCACGAATTGCTCGAAAAAGCGTTCTCCGTCACCTGACGAATAAGCCACTCCACGATATGCCCCCTGTCTCCTCCTCTACTTGCGCTCTATGTTCTATAACGGAAGCTTTTTGCAACGACGATGAGTTGGGACTATTGCAGCGCTCCACGTTTTCTACCTCGCCAGATATACCGACAGCATGAGATCGGCGTTGCTGCCACCTATCGGAGCAAAACTGTACTGTACAAACGACTATGACAATAATGATAATGACGACGTTTCTTAATCGAAAATTTGCCAATTTCAGACTTTGCATCGCAATATCTCCGCTCGTAGGGCACGTAGGAGAAAAATGAAACACTTTTATTACATAATTCGACCCAAGCTATCCATTGAGCCTAGTCTGAACTTGATCCGTTCAGCGGTTATTGAGATCTAATAATCTGAGTGTCTGCGAAAGCGTCGCTTCGCGTAAAGAGTCACGGTGCGGTCTCGCTGTGCGTATACTTGGCACGAGACACTACCGTGTCTCTTGATAAAACACTTATTGTTAAACAAAAAGTACATTTATCTTTTTATATGTATTTCAAATATATATATTTTCATGATCAAATTATATGTATAGAATGTTCCGTCCGTGGTATATTAACGATAGACTATTTTGGTTCTCGTCGAAATATAAACAGCAAACTAAATGTTTGAAAGTATTACATGGTTTCACAGAAAAAGTGAGTACAAATAATATTACACATAATTATGAGAGTTCTTGAGAAAATTACACAATCTTTTCCAGCAAGATATTAAAACTTATATAATTAACATAATATATGTTTTAATGATAATTAACATAATATATGTTTGAAAATTTCAATGTTGCCGATAACCTCCTAACGAACGCATATTTTTACAACAGATCATTTCTTGTAGATTATTGCGGAAAGGAAACGATATCACGAATCCACTGGTGGACGATATCTAAATTTTGAAAATGAGGCAGAAGATAATGATACGATAGGAAGTACGTATAGAATAAACGCAATAATTCCGTTATCATATTAATAAACTTTTGATTAGAGCGTCTTCCATTTGTTTTATTTGTTTAAGGCCGAAAGAAGCGCCTTGCCATGTTGGATCTCATGATAGCAGCGTCCAATAATAACCAAATGAGCGATTCGGACATCAGAGAAGAAGTTGACACCTTCATGTTCGAAGTAAACGCTTTCATCTCATTTATGTTTTTCGGAAAATATTACAAGATATGAGGAATAAATGAACAGGCAGATTAAAATAAGCAAAAATTGTTACAACTACGTCTCATACTTTTAAATAATTATTCCTTAGAAAATTGTAATTTCTTTTTAATTAAAAAAACTAAGCGATGCTAAGAAGTTCTATGTGAAGTTCTTTAAACATAGAGATATAATACATGTGGATTTCTAGTTATTTAATTAATTATTTCTCGTAAATTAATTCTGTTTTCATCACAGAAGTATCTGTGACTATAACATGACAAATGATGATAATAGACTTTAAAAAGCATGATTTTGTCTCAACATATATATATATATATATATATATATATAATTATAGGGTCACGATACCGTATCAATGGCTCTCACTTCACTATATTACTATTAACCGAACATAAGGATGTGCAGGTATTTTTTATAATGAAATACCGAATTAAGATAAATACAATTAATTTAATTCAACTGTTTCATTTACTTAACTTTCACATTTAAGTGAAATTGTTGTATAGTATAGAAATACATAGTATATAGTTATAGAATAGTATACATATAATTGTGTTTTTTACCTTAATAGTTAACTATACGAATAATCATATGATTCAAAATTCATCTGAAATATGAAAATCTGTTGGAAATTATTTAGTTTAACGGAGCAACCTCGGATGACCTTGACCTTGATATATATTATAGAGGTCACCCTCCTGAGTGACCTTCAAAAGATTTTAGCCGTCGCTCATTGTTTATTAAAAAGTTATTAACAAAAGAAGTTTAATGATTTTGCACGAATTTTCAACTGTCCACGCGAAGCAAGGTCTTGAGTTTGACATATATTACAAAATCACCTTCCCGAATAACCCGCACTAGGTTTCACCCGTCGCTCGTTGTTTGTTAAAAAGTTATTAACAAAAAAGTTTAATGAATAGAGCATAATTTTACGATATCATATACGTTTACGTAAGAGTATATTTGATGGAATTTTACCTTTAATCAGAAATAGGTTTGGGTTAGGTTATATTTTCCGAAACTGGAGCCCCGGACCCATACGCTCGTTTTCAGCCCGCTTCGCCGGAGGGCGGGGGGGGGAGGGGCTTTGCCCCTCCCCCGCCGGAGCCGGTGTTACAGATTTCACCGTACAGATTTTGATCACCTGGTACACGGCACGGATTCTGGCGGGAGGAGGGCGAAGCCCCTTCCCCTCGCCCTCCCGCAAAGCGGGCTGAAAAACGAGCGTATATGTGTCCAGGGTCCAGTTTCGGAAAATATAACCTAACCTAACCTAATCAGGTTAGATTAGATCAGGTTAGGTTAAATCACTTTCCTTCCTTCGTTCATATTCGTCGTTTATGTCTTTCAATATTCAAAATAACTACTATATTTTCGAAACTTCTTTTGTTAATAACTTTTTAATAAACAATGAGCGACGGCTAAACCTTTTGAAGGTCACTCAGGAGGGTGACCGTGACAACATATGTCAAGGTCAAGGTCATTCGAGGTTGCTCCGTTAATCTAAATAATTACCAATCTGTTTTATGTAGGATCGCGTCAGAAATGAAGTCAATGCTGTAATGGAAGAAAACGGTTGGAAAACTGACTATGACAGCGTTACAGAAT